>NC_037671.1:128492454-128627075 GCF_003255815.1 Theropithecus gelada | reverse complement strand
AAAAAAAAAAAAAAAAAAAAAAAAAAAAAAAAAAAAACCCTAGGTTAGATACCAGGTACCAATCCTGCAGAAATAGAGATATCTGATTTTTCAGACAAGGAATTCAAAATAGCTGTGTTGAGGAAATTCAAAGATATTCAAGATGACACGGAGAAGAAATTTAGGATTCTATTAGATAAATTTAACAAAGAGATCAAAATAAAAAGAACCAAGCAGAAATTTTGGAGTTGAAAAATGCAATGACATACTGAAGAATGCATCAGAATCTTTTAATATCAGAATTGATCATGTTGAAGAAAGAATTGGTGAGCTTGAAGACAAGATACTGGAAAATACATAGTCAGAAGAGACAAAAGAAAAGAGAATGTAAAATAATGAAGCACACTTACAGGATCTAGAAAATAGCCCCAAAGGAGAAAATCTAAGAGTTATTGGCCTTAAAAAGAAGGTAGAGAAAGAGATGGGGTAGAATTATGCAAAGGGATAATAACGGAGAACTCCCCAAATCTAGAGAAAGATATTAATATCCAAGTACAAGAAGGTTATAAAACACCAATCAGATTTAAGCCAAAGAAGACTACCTCAAGACATTTAATAATTTAACTCCCAAAGGTTAAGGATAAAGAAAGGATCCTAAAAGCAGCAAGAGAAAATAAACAAATAACATTCAATGGAGCCCTAATACATCTGGCGGTAGATTATTCAGTAGAAATCTTACAAGCCATAACATACTTACAGTGTTGAAGGAAAAAACTTTTAACCTGGAATATATCTAGCAAAATTATCCTTCAAACATGAGTGAGAAATAAAGACTTTCCCAGAAAAACAGAAGCTGAGGGATTTCATCAACACCAGACCTGTACTACAAGAAATGATGGAGGGAATACTTCAACAAAAAAATTAGCCAGGCGTGGTCGTGGGTGCCTGTAGTCCCAACTACTTGGGAGGCTGAGGCAGGAGAATGGCATGAACCCAGGAGGTAGAGCTTGCAATGAGCCGAAATCATGCCACTGCATTCTAGCCTGGGCAACAGAGTGAAGACTCTGTCTCAGAAAAAAAAAAAAAAAAAAAAAAAGGACACAGAGTGGCTGGATGGATTAAAAAACAAACAAACAAAAAAACCCCACAAGACCCAATGATCTGTTGCCTACAGAAAACACACTTCACCTATGAAGACACACGTAGTCTGAAAATAAAGAAACAGAAAAAGGTATTCCATGCCAATGGAAACCATAAAAGAGCAGAAGTTGCTATACCTATATCGGACAAAATAGATTTCAAGTTATAAACTGTAAGAAGAGACAAAGAAGGTAACTATATAATGATAAAGGGGTCAATTCAGCAAGAGGATATAACAATTGTAAATATTTAAGCATCCAAGACTGGAGCACCCAGATATGTAAAGCAAATATTATTAGAGCTAAAGAGAGAGACAGACTACAGTACAATATGGACACTTCAACACCCCACTTTCTGCATTGGACAGATCTTCCAGACAGAAAATTAACAAAGAAACATTGACTTAATCTGCACTATAGACCAACTGAATCTAGTAGATATTTACAGAGCATTTCATCCAATGGCTTCAGAGTATACATCCTTTTCCTCAGCATATGAATCATTCTCAAGGATAGACCATATGTTAGGTCACAAAACAACTCTTAAAACATTCAAAACAATTCAAATAATATCAAGCATCTTCTTGAACTACAACGGACTAAAACTAGAAATCAATAAGAGGAACTTTGGAAATTATACAAATGCATGGAAATTAAACAATATGCTCCTGAATGACCTATGGATCACTAAAGAAATTAAGAAGGAAATTGAACATTTTCTTGAAACAAATGATAATGGATACACAACATACCAGAACCTATGAGATACAGCAAAAACATGACTAAGAGGGAAATGTATAGCTGTAAGTGGCTACATCAAAGAAGAAAAGCTTCAATTAAATAACCTAACAATGCATCTTAAAGAACTAGAAAAGTAAGGGTAAACCAAACCCAAAATTAATAGGAGAAAAGAAATAATAAAGACCAAATCTAAGTTAGAAAAAAAGAAAGACCCAAATAAATAAAATCAGAGATAAAAAAGGAAACATTACAACTGATACCTCTGAAATTCAAAAGGATCATTAGTGGGTACTATAAGCAACTATATGCCAATAAATTGGAAAACCTAGAAGAAATTGATAAATTCGTAAACACATAAAAACCTACCTAGGTTGAGCCATAAAGAAATCCAAAACCCAAATAGACCAATAACAAGTAACATAGACAAAGCATAATAAAAAGTCTCCTAGCAAAGAAAATCCCAGGACTCAATGGCTTCACTCTTGAATTCTACTAGACATTTAAAGAAGAATACCAATCCTATTCAAACTATTCCCAAAAAGATAGAGGAGAAGAGAATACTTCCAAGCTCATTCTACAAGGACAGTATTATCCTGATACCAAAACTAGACAAAGACACACTAAAAAAAAAAAAAAAGAAAGAAAGAAAACACAGGCTAATATCACTAACAAATATTGATGGAAAATCCTCAGCAAAATACTAGCTAACTGAATTCAACAACACATTAAAAAGATCATTCCAAATGACCAAGTGAGATTCATCCCAGGGATGCAAGGATGTTACAATATATGCAAAGCAATCAATGTTATACAACATGTCAACATCATCAACATATGAATGAAGGACAAAAAGCATATGATCCTTTCAATTTGTGCTGAAAAATAAAAACAAATGTTTAACATCCCTTCATGATGAAAACCCCTCAAAAAACTGGCTATCAAAGGAATATACCTCAACATAATAAAAGCCATGTATGACAGACTCACAGCTAGTATCACACTGAATGGAGAAAAACTGAAAGCCTTTCGTCCTAAGATCAGAAACAAGACAGAGTACGCACTTTCACCACTGTTATTTAATGTAGTACTGGAAGTCTTAACTAGGGCAATCAGACAAGAGAAAGAGATAAAGGGGATCCAAATGGGAAAAGAAGAAGTCAAATTATCCTTGTTTGCAGATGATATCATCTTATATTTTGAAAAACCTAGACTCCACCAAAAAACTACTAGACCTAATAAACAAATTCAGCAAAGTAGCAGGATACGAAATCAACAAACAAACATTAGCATTTCTATATGCCAACAGTGAACAAACTGAAAACTTTTACAAAGAAGTCCCATTTACAATAGCCACAGATAAAACTAAGTACCTAAGAATTAACTTAACCAAAGAAATGAAAGATCTCTACAATAAAAACTAAAAACATTGATGCAAGAAATTGAAGAGGACACCAAAAAATGGAAAGATATTTTATGTTCATGAATTGGAAAAATCGATGTTGTTAAAATGTCCATACTAGCCAAAGCAATCTACAGATTCAATGCAATCTCTATAAAAATGCTGATGACATTCTTCACAGAAATAGAAAAAAATTTTTAAATTTTATATGGAACCACAAAAGACGCAGAACTGCCAAAGCTATCCTAAGCAAAAAGAATAAAACTGGAGGAATCACATTATCTGACTTCAAATTGTGCTACAGTAACCACACAGCATGCTGTATGGCATAAAAAACAGAAGCACAGACCAGTGGAATAGAATAGAGAAGAGAGAAGCCAGAAATAAGTCCATACATCTACAGTGAACTTATTTTTTACAAAGGTGCCAAGAACATACACTAGGAAAAGAAAATCTCTTCAATAAATTATACTGGGAAACCTGAATATCCATATGCACAAGAGTGAAACTAGACCCCCATTTCTCACTATATACAAAAATCAAATCAAAATAGATTAAAAACTTAAATCTAAGACCTCAAACTATGAAACTACTACAAGAAAACATTGGGGAAAATCTCCAGAACATTGGTCTGGGCAAAAACTTCTTGAACAATACCCTACAAGCACAGGCAACCAAAGCAAAAATGGACAAATGGGATCACATCAAGTGATAAACCTTTTACACAGCAAAGGAAACAATCAACAAAGTGAAGAGACATCCCACAGAATGGGAGAAAATAATTGCACACTATCCATCCGACAAGGGATTAACAGCTAGAATATATAAGGAGCGCAAACAACTGTATACGAAAAAAATCTAATAATCCAATTTTAAAATAAGCAAAAGATCTGACTAGACATTTCTCAAAAGAAGACATACAAATGGCGAATAGGCATATGGAAAGGTGCTCAACATAACTGATCATTAGATAAATGCAAATCAAAACTACAATGAGATATCTTATCGCAGTTGAAATGGCTTTTATTCAAAACAGGGGCAATAACAAATGTTGGTGAGGTAAAGGCAACCCTCATATGCTGTTGGTGAGAATGTACATTAGTACAACCACTATGGAAGACAATTTGGAGGTTCCTCAAAAAAACTAGAAGAGAGCTACCATGTAATCCAGCAAGCCTGCTCCTAGGTATATACTCAAAAGAAAGGAAATCAGTATATCAAATAAATATCTGCACTCCCATGTTTATTGCAGCACTATTCACAATAACGAGGACTTGGAAGCAACCTATGTATCCATCAACAGATGAATGGGTAAGAAAAATATGGTGCATATACACAATGGAGGGCTACTTAGTCATAAAAAAGAATGAGATCCTGTCATTTGCAACAACATAGATGGAACTGGAGGTCATTATGTAAAGTGAAATAAGCCAGGTGCAAAAAGACAAACTTCACATGTTCCTACTTATTTTGGGGTGCTTAAAATTAAAACAATTTAACTCATGGAGATAGAGAGTAAAAGGATGGTTACCAGATGCGAGGGGAGTAAGTGGGGATGGTTAGAAGGTACAAAGAATGGTTAGAAATAGTACGGCCTAGTATTTGCTAGCAAAACAGGGTGACTATAGTTGAAAACGATTTAATCATTCATTTCTAAATAACTAAAAGAGCATAAGTGGATTATTAGTAATGCAAAGAATAAATGCTGGAAGTGATGAATACCTCATTTACCCTGATGTGATTATTACACATTGCAGGTCTATAACAAAATACATATTGTAACCCATAAATATATGCACCTACTATGTACCTACAAAAAATAAAAGCAAAAATAAATTAAAATACATACAGAAAACAACCATACAATTAAAGGAACCAAAAACCAAATGTTGATTGGTTCCTTGAAATTACTAATAACATTGATAAATATTTGGCAAACTTAGAATAAAAAAATGAATTAGCCAGATGTGGTGATGCTGCCTGTAGTCCCAGCTACTACAGTGGGAGGCTGAAGTGGGAGGATCGCATGAGCCCAGGAGTTCAGTGTTACAGTGAGCTATGATTGGGCACTGCACTCCAACCTGGGTCACAGAGTGAGACCCTGTCTCAAAAAGTATATATATAAATAAATTTAAAATGAGAGAAGACAGAAATAACCAATATCAGAAATAAAAAAAGGAAATGTCACACAAATCCTACAGACATTGAAAACATCATGATGGGATATTAAGAACAACTTATCCCTAAAACTTTGAATGTTTCATGAAATGATCAAGGTGGAAAATATAACTTACCAAAACTGACACCGAAAAATAGAAAATAAGTTAAAATACAAACACTAATATAACAAATGAAGAAATTAAGTCAGTAATTAAAATCCCCCACACAACAATAACTCAAGGCTCTCATAGCTTCTTCACTGGTTAGTTGTACCAAATGGCTACAGAAAAAAATAATTATCATTTTGTACAAATTTTTCCAGACAATAAAACCGGAGAATACACACTACTTCAACTTATTTCATAAAGCTAGCATAACCTTGATACCAATATTCATGGATATTATAAGAAAGGAAACTTCCAGCACAATCTCACTCACGAACATCAATGAAAATTTGTTAAACAATATAACTAACAAATAGAATCCATCAATACATAAAAAATGATAATACCTCATGACAAAGTTGGTTTTATTTCAGGAGTATAAGACTGGCTTAACACTAGAAAAATCAATCAAGCGAACTTACAACATTAATGAATTAAAAAATGATTAATAAATGGTGAAAAAAGCATTTGATAACATTTAACATTCATTCATGTTTTTAAAACAAACTGAGAATAGAAAGGAATTCCCTTAATCTGACACAGTGAATTTTATCAATCAGAATAAACTAGGTTACATTTCAATAACACCCAATCCCAAAAATCTTAGGGACTTAAAACAATAAATTACTTAAAACATTAAAAATATAGATTTCTGACCTGTGCAACCTGTCTGTTGCAGGTTAGCAGCAAAGTTCTGTTCATTGTCATTGCTTAGGGACCCAGCCTGATAGTTGTTACTGGTTCAGTACCACAGGAAACAAGAGCTCAGAAGGTCCACCCTGGAAGGGGCACATATCACTTCTACTCACTATTCATTGGCCAGACATAGTCTAGGGCCCACCCAACCTTAACAGGGCCACAATGTGCAATCCTGTAAGGGCATTATGAATACATTTTAGAGCCCCTGGATTCTGTTATGTTCCTCTGAAGAGTGTTGATTCTAATTCTGGCAGACAATTAATCGGACACAGACTGCAAACCTTGTCTCCCCTGTGGTGGACAACAGCTGAAGTTCTTTCATTTTCAGTTTTTTCATCTTCCAGCTTTTGCTCACCATCTGGGATGACTGGGACTCTCCCCATGTGTGTAATTCTTAGAGGTCAGCTAAGGCAGAGCTTACCTGCTTACACCCTCTGCAAGGCCCTCCCATCCAAGATCCCCTCTTCCAATTTTCTACCTGCTCTTCCAGCCCAGAACTCTCTCTCCAAGTCAGTTTACCTGCTTTCTGCTGCCCCAGGCCACACACCTTAGCTCTTAGGGAAAAAGCTTTCAACTCACAAACCTTATCAGGTGCACTTCCAAATTTCAAGGGCAGACTCCCCTCCATAGTTGGCCTACTTGAAATTCTTTGGCATGACTTTCAAGGATTCCCACTATCTGGCTGAAAATTATGTTTTTGACTTTATTTCTTATTATTTCCCTTCATACACCCTGTGCTCTAGCCAAACTGACTGTGTGGTAGAACTTGCCTTGCACTTTTCTAATTCTGTGTCTTTGCTCACTTTTCAGAATGCCCATTCTCACATCCCCAGATGCCTAAACATTAAGTGACCTTCAAAGCCCAGCTCCAATATGAATTGTTCTGTAACGCCGCTTCTGATTCTCCTCTCTACTCCCTACCCTCAACTCCCATCCTATCTCCAGTCTGCCTTCCCTCCCCAACATAACTTTATAGCTCCTCTCTTGTGTCACTTAGAACATAATGTTAGAAAGTAATATATCCCCACAGCATCTAATGTCCTGGCTAGTACACAAGAGATGCATCAAAATATTTGCAAGATTAATATAATAAGGTACATAACTGCTGTCTATACTGAAATCTGTATAGGTGCCGTAATCAAAAGCATGAAGTGGCCATTTGGGCCTGCCACTGTACTATATATTCTATAAAAACTGTCACGTAAGACTCTCTCATATGAAACAACAAATGAAGGGTATAATGATATAGTGCTTTCCATTTATCAGAAGAATTATTTAAGTGGTGAGAGTACGTTTCTGTTGATTCATCTACATTCCCTCATGTGATTCTATTATGAGCAGCAACATACTTTTGTGAAATGGCCTACTGGGAGGAGAGGTGACCCTGGTTGCAAAGAATTATGGAAATATCACTGATTTACAAATCGACGGACCATAACACGGTGGCTTCATTAGGAGAGCTCTAACAAGGTGAGGTCATCTGGCAGTAAAGGGCAGGCGTGCACAGACACAGTGGAAGAAACCTGAGCGAGAACATTTTACCAAGCAAAATACTCTGTTAAGGAACACCCAGTGGGGAACAACACCACCAAGTAAGAATGAAATATGAGAATCCGTATCACAATACAAAAATTACTCTGAGACTTCTATTTACTAAGAAAGGAGCAAGTACACTTGCAATGCATTACCCTTTACTCATGATCTGAAAATTTTACTTATTTTGACATTTTCCAAGTAACTTATTCTGAATGTGATCATAATTATTTTAAAAGTAATGTTTTTTAGTTTTGGAAAAACAAGTCTAATCTGTTTAAAACATATTGAAAAGAGGTGTCTGACTTAGGATTTTTTTGGCCACCAGATACAGAAAGAAAGTGGTTTCAAATTGTCTTAGACAGTAAAGTTCGCCTGGTCACTCGCCAGAGGAAGGAATCAACATCAGGCCTCGCCCTGTATGAACAGGGGAATGAGGAAGGAGGCAGCAGAGATGGAGGGAATGGACAGCTTAGCTGTCCCTGCCAGCAAGGCACAGTACGTTAAAAGAGAGAACCGGCTAAATGCATTTACTGTCCCTTTTCCACTCTCAAATAAATAAATGAACAAACCAATTCTATCACTCTTCTAGCGTAATGTGATGTTGAGGGGCAAAAGCTCTGAAGTCAGACTACCTAATCAAAATTCCGACTCTCCTGCATAACTGCTATCATACAAGTTAACTACCTGGAGACTCAGAGGCCTAACTTATAACATTGGGGCAATACAGCCGGGTGCGGTGGCTCACGCCTGTAATCCCAGCACTTTGGGAGGCCGAGGCGAGTGGATCGCCTGAGGTCAGAAGTTCGAAACCAGCCTGATCAACATGGTGAAACCCTGTCTCTACTAAAAATGTACAAAAATTAGCCAGGCATAGTGGCGGGTGCCTGTAATCCCAGCTACTCAGGAGACTGAGGCAGGACAATCGCTTGAACCTGGGAGGCAGAGGTTGCAGTGAGCTGAGATCGAGCCACTGCGCTCCAGTCTGGGCAACAAGAGTGAAACTTTGTCTCAAAACAAAAAGTCGGGGGCGGATAATGACATCCAATTTATTGGGCTATTTCAGTGATTAAATGAGCTAATACATAAGGTTATAAATATTATCATTGTCATCGTTATCATTATCATCATCATTCTCTGCCTAAATTATGGCAACACATTTTAGTCACCCGGGCTAGAGCCTCAGACTGAGAATCTTCACTTCTTCCATGTGGGGGCTGAGCTGTAGTCAGAAATAGCACTACTGTAGGGCACCCTTGCTCTTTAGAAGGTGCCATGGAACCCCACTCCATCACTATTAGTAGTGGCTTATTCCTTAAGCCACCAAAGCACAGGACACAGCAGGTGTCTCAACTGCCTACTCAAAGTCCATGCTAGATTCTATGTTTGCTGTACATGTTTGAACATTTCTCGCCAGCACACACCAAGTCTGCTGTACACCAGTATCCCATGCCTATGGGTATGCTGGGAGGGTGAGGAGCCTAAGCATGCTGAGTGCAGACCGGATCCCAGCTTGCTACTAACCAGCTGTGTGGGCTCAGGCCACCTAACTCTTTTAACTGTCCCAGGGCATTAGAAAACTGATTGCCTAGGGACATCGTAAGGAGTAATGAGATTATACAAATAGAACATTTAGCATGGTGCCAAATCAAGGTGGCAATAAGAATACATTATTTTTATATCCTTGGTTTTCCTTCATGGTCATATTTCTGCAGACTTCTAAATTAGGGTCATCAAAAAAATTGATATATTTGAATTCTATAACATTTATCCAAGTTACAGTAAAAACTTTAGATGGAAACTGGACTCAGCCAAATATAGATACATGAGGTATCCCACTCAGGGCTATACAGGCTGGTAGCAAATCATTAGTGCATATTACTTGGATACAATTGTTCACAGAGTTTAAAACAAAAAAAAAAGAAAGAAAAAGCCTAATTTTTCAACCATTCCTGTATCTTCCCTACAAGGAAAACCATAGAGGCCTTGCCAGATGCTTTGCTGATACAGTTTATTTATGATCTCCTTTATGAGGAAGCGTATTAGAATACGTGAGGTTAGCTTGGCTGGCCTTATTCCAGAGAGCTCACTCTGACTCCTGGTAACAACTACTGTTTTCCTAGGAGCTCCCGAATCACCTGCTTAAATAATCAGTCCTAGAATCACACCAGTTATTGAGGTCAGGTTTAGCAGTGTGTAGTTTTCAAACTCCTTCTTGGAAATTGGTCTGTTTGCCCATCTTGTATTTTGTGCACATCTCTTGTCTTCTTTTGTGAAGAGCCTGTGCACACTGTATCTTCCTTTATACTCCACTACTTCTACTGTCTGAACCCTGTGGAAATGTAGACGCCTTTTCTCAACCAGAAGAGACGTAGCAGTCATTCTTAGAAGTAGTGGTACATAATGCAGCATTGTCTTGGTTTTTACTCTGAAAATGGTGCTAACTCCTTCCTTTGGTCACCCTTTCAGTTTTCACCCCAATCTTTGCAGATGAACTGAGATAGCAATTTAGGTACAGAGGAGCAAGGTGCTCCAAAGACACGAACCTACCCCTCCTCTGACAGTGCCACGGTGCTGATGGGTTTACTCTCAGTTGCTGTGAGACGTGCTCATACGTGTGTAAGCGAGTGCAGGTCCAACCTGGGCAACAAGGCTAAAAAGGAGTATGTTGGATGACATGATGCTTCAGGTTTCATTCTCTGTGTCTGGAATATGGGGAGTGTCAAATAGATCATGCTAGGCATTTTGGTAACTGAATACTTTCATTTACTCAAACAAATAGCATTAATCATGTATCTACATTTAAAACAAAGTATGTCACGGACAGAATGGCCAAACACTCTCACCAAATACTAAATTATATTCCACAGTCATGAAAGAATATATGTTGGTCTATTGAAAAATTGAAAAAGAGTCAGCTACTTGTAATGGCAAAACTTTGATGGAAAATCTGAGTTTTGCATAAAGATACTTAAATGGCATGCTATGGTATTTATATATTTTACATATTCCGTATGTGTTGAGAGAAAAATCAATATTTTTTGTATGACATTTACTTCAAGTAGGTGAAACTTGAAAACAATGAATTAAAGAAAAAAAATGTAATCCTTATTATAGGCTTACTGCATGTCCATAATAGCTGATCTAAATCAATCATACTTTAATTGCCTAGGAATATGATAAATCAGGCTGTGTCATATTTACTTATATAGCAATTGAGCTCTGTTATGGAAGGAGAAAAATTTCTACCATTTTGAAATCTAAATTTGGTTTGAAAATATATTTTGAATTCATTCTACTCTATAAAATAGAAAATTATATGGTTAGCACTCCTGAACTAGCAAAATTTATATCCATTGTAACCTAATTCAACTAACGCTATAATGGGCCCAAAACATCAAATATTAAATATTTTAACTTCAGAAAAAATAATAAAATTCTATAAGATGCTATAATAGACAAATTCATAAAGACGAAAAGTAGATTATCAGGGACGAGAGCAGGGGCATGGGGAGTCTTTGCTTAATGGCTACAGTGTTGTGGGTGATGACAAATTTTTGGAAAAAGATAATGGTGAGACTTGCACAACATTGTAAATGTAATTAATGCCACTAAATTGTACACTTAAAAAAGGTTACAAAGCATGGAGGCTCATGCCTGTAAATCCCAACACTTTGGAAGGCCAACGAGGGCAGATCACTTGAACCCAGAAGTTCGAGACTAGCTTGGGCAACATAATGAGACTCCATCTCTACAAATATAAAAAAATTAGCCAGGCATGGTGGTGCGTGCCTGTAGTTCCAGCTGCTCAGGAGGCTGAGGTGACAGGATCACTTAAGCTCAGGTGAATTAGGCTACAGTGAGCTGTGATCACACCACTGCACTCCAGGTAGGGTGACAGAGTAAACCCTGTCTCAGAAAAAAAAAGTAGGGGGAGTAAATGCCATATTTTGTGTTATATATATTTTACCCACTAAATAAATAAGATTCTAAAATACATAAGAATGGTAAGAAAAAACTAACATGCCTGCTCTCAGCACTATAATCCTATATTTTCTTTTAGAAATTCTAGCCTCTGTCACGTGACCAAAAAAGGAGAGATAAATATTAGAAAGCAAACACAAATTTAACAGTATTTTTGGTAATATCATTACATATAAAATCCAATTTAATTCACTCAAAAACAATTAGATCCAGTAAGGGAATTAAATAAGCCCATTAACAAAGTAAGTATACAAAAGTCATATACTTTTATGTGTATATTATCAATAACCTTTAGAAAGAATGTTGGGATTAAATAATTTTACACAAATAACAACAAAATACAGAATTTCTTTGAGTATATCTAACAAAATTATACAGGATCTATGTGAAAAAATATTGTAAAACATTTCCAGGGAACTTAAAGACAAGAAAATTGAAGAGATATCATGTTCCTAATGGAAAGATTCAGTAGTAAAGATGGCAATTGTCTGCCAAATTATTCTCTAATTTTACCAAAGGGCCAAGCACATTTTCAATTTCACCTAATTATCTTAAAGTTTGTCTCAAAACATAAAGGGTTAAAAATAATCAGGAGAATATTGAGAAAGAACAATGAGAAAGGGATTGAATTCTGATATATTAAAACACAAAGTTACAATCATGAAGAATAATATGTAATAACAAAAGAAAAGTATGCAGAGTATATTGATAATTTTTTAGAAAGCAGTTTTTAAAAGTGCTTATCTTTTAGTGGAACAAAATCTTGTGCCTACATATGCCTGTGAAAAAGATATTTCCTTCTGTTAGCATCTCAGTACACAAGTTTCTAGTATTTATTCGGTTTACATTGTATTTTATAAAATGAGGTCAGAGTGCAAATATGCTTTATAATCTTCTTCTTTACTCGCGTGTATCTTAAACATTTTCCTATTTGAAGCTATTTTTTCTATCGGATGACTAATAATTTTATAATTTTTCTTTGTGCGGATATACTATAGTTTACTTAAACAATTCATTGTTCTTGGAACATTTAGATTGTTTCTGATTATCGATAATACTGGACTTAGCATTCTTTCCTACAATGCTTTGGGCACATTTGCCTAAATCCTTGGACTAACAACCCGGAAGTGAAACTGCTGGGTTAGCCGTTGTATGCATTTGTATGGCTTTTAGGTTTATTACCAAACTGCTCTGTAGAAAGGCTGGAATCGTTTACAACATGGTGTCTATGAGGGCACCTCTTTCCTCAAACCTGTTTCCACACTTACAGTGTTAAAGTTTCAACAACTTTGTGTTAACATGATCTTAAAAATTATAGAGTAGTGTTTTGTTAAATTACCAATCAAGTTTGTGAAAGGAAAAATATCTTGGGCCCCCAAAATCACTCAGGAAAAGTCGAGCTGGAAACCGCCTAGGGCAAACCTGCCTCCCATTCTATCAAAGTCACCCCTCTGCTCACTGAGATAGATGCAGATCGGATTTGCCTCCTCCAGAAAGGCTAACCTGAAACTTTGTGTCTCACCTCTCTGTGACCTGGAAGCTCCCTCCCCGCTTCCGCTTCCAGTCTTCCTGCTTTTGCTTTCAGTTGTCCCACGTTTCCAGACCGAACCAATGTGCTTCTTACATATATTGATTGATGTCTCATGTCTCCCTAAAATGTATAAAACCAAGCTGTGTCCCGACTACCTTGGCACATGTCGTCAGGACGTCCTGAGGCTGTGTCACGGGCGCGTCCTCAGCCTTGGCAAAATAAACTTCCTAAATTCACTGAGACTTGTCTCAAATTTTCTGGGTTTCACAAGTTGAACATTCTAGAATAGTAAATGTTCATTTTTATGTATTAATTTGTGCATTGTCTGTTTATGTGCCTTGCCCATTTTTTTATTGGAAGATTCAATCCTCTATTGGGTTGTGACAGCCATTTGTATATTAAGGCTATTAACATTTAAAGCATATGTCAAAAATATTTTTTAGAATTTTGTTTGCTTTTGCCTTTTGTTGGGTGTTTCTGGTTTTAAAAGAAGCAGCAGAAATGTTTCCTTTTTTCCTGATACCACAGTAGCAAGTGATATCTAATAGTAGAAAAAGTCCTCACTTTGCCAAAAAATCATAAAATAGTGGATTTTATGCCTGAGAAAATTATACATGTAGCATATACCCATTTAAAATAAATAACTTTTACCACCATTGACTTTAAATTATTTTTTCCTTATTCTTCAGCAATTTCTCGATATCTGAAGCCTCTATCTTGTTTATTATACTTAAAGCCAGTGGGCAGTACAATAGAAATCCAATTTTCTGAATAGAAAGGTTCCATTTGTTGATCTATAATGTCAGTAGACTCTTCACGTTAGAACCTTTTCAAAACCTTAAATCTTGAGTTCAAAGTCCTCACTTACGTCTTGACAATAGCTTTCAGGCCCATCAACACAAGAATAAACACATCTCTTCTCTTTCAAGCTACAAAATCATATTCTCTTTATACCTGTTAGCATACTTTTTCAAAGGAAAAGAACTTTGTTTCCAAAAAAAAAATCTTTTTACTTTAATTCCACTGTGACAGTAAGAACAAAAAGACTTCCGACTGCATGGTGTATCTTAATTCTCTGAGAATGAAGAAGAGAAATAGAGGAACTGAAGAGAAAGTGAGTAGTGTAAGAAATCCCTGTTGGATGAAGTTAAGAGGCTTTTAAATAGTGCATATCCTGGCTTTGTTTCACAGCCACTGCAGAAGTTTTAGAGCCATTACCTGTCCATTTAGGAGGACTTAGAGCTCCATTTTAGATGCCATTACACGTAACAGTTCAGGCATTTTACTTCTTGGTCATTGTCAATCCAATAACGTTTATCACAGCCATGTTAATTCAGTCAGAGTTTCCTGATAGCTAATATCTAATCTATTTCCTAATAGTTAATATCATTATCCATTGTGAGAGAGATTATTAATGCATACCCAAAGGATCAATTAGGCATAGATGCAGACATAAACCTAATAAAAATTTAATGTTAGTGTTACTCATATATCTCATATATACATACATGTGC
Source organism: Theropithecus gelada (assembly GCF_003255815.1). Taxonomy (NCBI): domain Eukaryota; kingdom Metazoa; phylum Chordata; class Mammalia; order Primates; family Cercopithecidae; genus Theropithecus; species Theropithecus gelada. Next base: position 128,612,232 of record NC_037671.1, on the reverse strand, counting down.
GTGTGCGTGTATATATATATAAATTTACTCCTTGATACCAGTATATTCTACAGGGCAAAATTCTTCTCTCACATTAGCAGTAGATCAGCATACCCACGCTGTTTTATTGCAACCTTTGGCGGGCACACACTGAAAGAACAACACTGGGATAAGCCAGCATCTAGTGACCACAACGGTCACCAAAACCTTTTTGGCAATTACCACATTCAGGTAGTTATTGCTTTGTTACCTTCCAGAGGCTCTCCTACTTATGACTTCATAGTGTCAACAGAACAGCTTTCTTGAAAACACAAAAACAAAACCCACGAAATGGAGTGAGGACTGTATGTGCTCAGTCATACATTTCTTTTAATATATACAAAAATGCAAACAACACACCCATGTGGTTCTGTTCTGTGTCTAATCCTTCTTAGCTAGATGTGGCTCTGAGTCCTTTTTAAGGAGTGGGGTGGGAGGGAGGGATGAATAAAGAGGAAAGAAAGAAACCCAGGATCTCAAACATCTGATTCTGTTTGGTTGATAAGGCAAGGTGGGACCCAGGGATTCTTGAGCTTGGGAAACGTCACTACAGCCTCACCCTCCTTTCGTATGCACCTCCATACTCCTTCCCAGCACTTCCAAACGATCCCAAGAAAGACACACACCCAGTGACACATCCAGTCAGGGTATCTTTCTACTATCTCAGGTCTTCAATCCCCCAGGGGAATCTCATGCATCCAAGCTGGAGCAGCCCCTGCAGCAAAAGAACTCCTTCCTGGGAAGCTAGTCTCTAGCGTGCTGCTTCCTCTCCTGGAAACTCTTCCTGTAAATGACATCTCCTCAGCCCTGGGGTTTGTTCCTGCATCTGGGAGCCTTCCCTTAACCCTAGACTAGGCGAGGGACTTGACTGTCTGCTTAAACACCCTGTCCTTCTTATGTGTAATTGTCACATTTGTCATTCTTGTTTAATATCTTCTTCCATACTATTTTGTAAACCCCAAGAGGTTGGTACTGTGCTTACCTCATTCGTTTCCATCTTTCCAGTTCCTAAAACAGTGATGGGTATGTAATACATGCACTCTCAATAGACATTTGGTGAGGGAAGCCTAAGTGAGTTAATATAGGTGAAGTGCTCGGTTTAATTCCTGGCACATGTTGGTGCTCACTGCATGTTAGCTACAGGTGCTGTGAATCACGCACAGATGTGTGCAGTCCTGAAGCCTAAACCTGTTGAGCATCGTTGGTAGACTTTTTGAAAGAATGTCAACTGCCCCCAATCCTCAGAACATTTCTGCCCTCCCAGTTCTCCTGGTAACCTGAGCTTGTCAGTAAGTAAGGCTCACTAACCCCTGACATTCTAAAAAGGCAAAACAGCTTTTAGATTGGATAAGACCAGATAGTCTCTACTGCTGACCGTGCAACACGCTGCGTGCCTTCCTCCTCCTCACCTTCTCGTGGTGATCTGAAACCTTGTTCTTGAATATCTCATGACTCCAGCTCTTAGGCTAAACGATAGCATTCTAATTTTAGTTGTTTTTCAGCAGATATGTTTTGTCCTGCAGTGTGTCTAACTGCTGCTGTAATGAGCCATCGTGCTGCTGAGTTCTGTGGTTATATTTAGGTTGGTTCCCTGAGTGAAGGCTGAGCCATCTCTTTTCATTACATTTGTGTTTACTTTCCAACTAAACAAGAACAGAGTCTGGACTGGACCAGAAGTTGTAGGGGGCTCTGAAGTGTTTTCATGCCACAAACCCTAGTTCGTTGCTAGGGGGGATGAATCTGACCACATTTTTTTAAAAAACTTCCAAGTGATTCCAGAGGAAATGGCTGTGAAACCGCTAAATGATACCTTATATTCTAGGACTTTTAACAGAGGATTCGGTTTAGTTCAAACTAGCCAGGCATAAAGGAAACACTTAGGATAAGTTTGAACTAAACCAAATCCTCAGTTATAAGTCTTGGAAAATAAGGTATCATTTAGCGGTTTTGCAGCTATTTCCTCTGGAATCACGAGAAAATTTTAAAAAATAAAGTGGGGTCTGATTCATCCCTTTCAACAACAAACTAGGGGCTGTGGTATAAAAACACTTCAGAGCACCTCACAACTTCTGCAGCCAATGGAAGGGGGTAGGAGGCTCTGAGCTCTTTTAGCAGGTGGTGAGATGATCAGATATGCTCGAGGGAGGTTAACCCAGTAGTACCTTGAAAGACAGGTTGGGGAAGTGGAGAAAGACAGAAAGAAAAGAGATCTGTACAAGATCAGGCCAGTGCTCCAGTGAAGGAGTCCCAAGGATCAGAACCAGAGGAATGGCAATAAGAATGGAGACCTAGAGGAGAGAAGGTGAGGATGGAGAGTGAGACCAGAGAGAGAAGGGGAGGATGGAGACTGGGACCAAGGGAGAGGAGGTGAGGTTGGAGATCAGGACCTGGGGAGAGGAGGTGAGGCTGGAGACCAGGACTGGAGGAGAGAAGGTGAGGATGGAGACCAGGACCAGAGAAGAGGAGGTGAGGATGGAAACAGGGACCTGAAGAGAAATGATGAAAATGGATTCTGGGACTGGAGGAGAGAAGATAAGAATAAAGACCAGGATCAAAAGAGAGAAGGTGAAGATGGAAACCAGGACCAGAGGAGAGGAGGTAAGGATGGAGACCAGGACCAAAGGAGATGAGGTGAGGTTGGAGACCAGGACCAGAGGAGAGGTGGTGAAGATGAAGACCAGGACCAGAGGAGAGGAGGTGAGGATGGAGACAAGGACCAGGGGAGAGGAGGTGAGGATGGAGACTAGAACTGAAGCAGAGAAGGTGAGGATAGAGACTGGCACTGGAGGAGAGGAGGTGAGGATGGAGAGTGAGACCAGAGGAGAGGAGATGAGGATAGAGAGTGAGACCAGAGGAGAGGCAGTGAGGATGGAGACTGGCACTGGAGGAGAGGAGATGAGGATGGAGACTGGCACTGGAGGAAAGGAGGTGAGGATGGAGACCAGGACCAGAGGAGTGTTGGTGAAGATGGAGAGGGAGACACAAATTCAAGAGATACTGCAAAAGGAAAACCAGATGATTTGGTAACATGAGGAATACAAAGGAGGAGAAACAGGCTTTGACCTGGAGTGACTGGGAACAAGGTTTATCTTTACTAAATATGAGGAACACAGGGAAGAAAAGAAAGTTCAGGGAGGAAATTTAGTCTTCGGAGCAAACTGAATTTGAGGTGCTGGCAAGATCCAGGCTGATGGAAATGTGAGCTGGAGTTCAAGAACAATGTCAGGACTGCCTCAGAGATGTATTGACCAAAGCATCATTTCTTTTTATAGCCTGGGTCCTTTTGTCCCTTCCCAGTGGCATCTGCTTTAAGGTCATAGTCAATCTTTTTCATTAGAAGGTAGAACATCTTACAAATAAGAGCCCTTGACTTCTTCTTGGAGTCATCAGAGCCATCACATTTTATTAATTGCACTTTTGACCTTCTATAATAGATGTTTTATCTGGCTCTTCTACTTAAACCATGGTACTTTTAGCCATCTCAGAAAGTGCATAACAGGCTCCCATGATTGAAGAAACTGGGGCCAAGAAAGTGCCAGGAAGTTGGCCAAGCTCACACAGCCAGTTATCAGCATCCTAATTCCTGACCCCCTGTACTTTCCACTGGGGCAAATGGTGCCTTTCAGACCCTACCTGGTGGCATCTCTTGCTCTGTCTCTGTAGTACAGCTTGTTACTTTGCACTCAGAACTGTTTCTTTAAAACTGTCATATGCCTGTGGTCTCTTGTAGCTTATGTGTTGATTCCTTCTAACTGAACTTCAAAACGTTTTGCTTTTCTTTCCTACTTTCTTGAGGCCCTAAATATAGTCACTTTATGTTCTTCTACCAAGAACATTCTCAGTGTTTGTAACCAGCCTATAGTTTTGAACACCATGCCCAACCCTCCTTCCCAAATAAATGTTTGTTCCACGTTAATGGTTTTAAGAATGGTGTGGATTGTTGCATGAAAGAGATTGTTGCATGAAAATGTATCCGTTGTCAACCCGCATAAGTTCCTTTAACTCCAGCGACACTAAGTGATTTTTTGTCTTTCATACTACTTATCCAACTCAGGGCCCGGGCCTCTTCTACGAGGGGAAAATGAACTGCATTCCTAGGGCTGGTGAGAAATCAGTGCAGGTGGGAGAATAAACAGTAATCAGACAAGATTCCATTTAAAACATCAGGGTTGCAATGTGTCATCCAAAGTTGTAATAATAAAGTCTCATTGGTCCCCAGTAGAGTGCAGTTTAATTAAATGCAACCACAAGACAACTTTGCCTTAACCTTGTAGAATTGAAGCTTTCTATTAAAATCTTTTCTGCTTGGTCCTTCTTTCACCGTATAGATGCCTTGAATCTCCGAAACCGACAGGTCATCTGTGTCACTCTCAAGGTCCTCCAGCATCTGGTTGTGTCAGCTGAGATGGTGGGCAAGGCCTTGGTGCCTTATTACCGTCAAATCCTCCCCGTCCTGAACATCTTTAAGAATATGAATGGTGAGTGAGCCCACGAGTCAAAATGTCTTTTAAGCCAAAGAAAAAGGGAGTAGTTTGTAGTAGAGTTACTTAGCAACACATTTAGGATTTATTATTGCATATAAACTACAATCCATTTGGAGATCTAAATAGCATATTCCCACCCCTTCTCCAGCTACTCCCTAGGGAAACAGTAAAATTAACAATTTCATTTATTACTCCTCACGTACAGCTTCCTTACTCAGTACAGAAGCGCTGAAGCCGTTCTATAAACTTCCAATAATTACATTGTTAAGTTTTTTTTAATGGTCTTTTGAATACATTAGTAGGTTTTGAGTTTGTTCTTTTTCTTGATAGTGATTCCACCTTTACATACTTCCTGTTACAATTTCAGTCCGTTTTTTTCCATTGGTTTAAGATGAATTTTTAAGCACTATTATTAAAACCTGGTAAATGGTTTTGATGATTCATTTATTTTTTGTATGATTCTATAAGCTTTGGAAAACACAGATGAATTCAGATGGTTCTATTTTACCCTAACAAAGATATTAGCAAGTTTTTGGTGACCCTTGGCAGGCAGCGGATGTACATCTCTTCATTAAGAGTATGATTTCCTAATTTTCTTTGTTGTTGCTAATTTTGAAGTTCCATGCTTCTCACATGCATGGTATAAGTCAACATTGAACTTATTTCCTAACAGTGGTATCAATAAGTTAGTAATTTAATGGAGCACTGAATGAAACTTTTGCAACATGATCTGCTCCTTGTACATTCAAGAAAAAAATCAAACAAGAATCTAAGTTTACGGCAGCTCCTGCCACAAACATACTTGTGTTTGGAATCACTATTTTTTATATTATTACTCAATTGCTATTACGTCTGCTCCAGGCATAGACTATTCAGGAAATCATGGAATTCTCAAAAAGCTTTTAGCTCTCTTTCAATAGTAGAACCGGCTTGTATGTTTTATGCTATACATATTTAGAAAAAGGACTTCAAACTGGAGTTGCAGGAGCTTACAAATGCCTGTAAGGGAGTGCTTACAATGGTATTCTGCTCAAATTGTCTGAAGAGCTGTGGGTAAGGTGGCATTCAGGCGAGATGGTTAGTCTTTAAGCAAAGTAATAACTGGGTTTTAATAATTGAGTCTCTTATTGTCAAAACTTAATGTTTTAGTAACAACATTCCTACTTTTGGAAAATACTTAAATAGTCTTCATTCACAGTTCATACTTTTACCATATAGTAGCAGCAAATATCCATGAAGTTATGGGAGACTCCAGATGTGCACCTTGTTCAACTAAGGTCCATAAAAGAAACTCTAACTGCACACCTTATATTTAGATTCTAGTAACTTGAGGGAGATAGAGATAAAGATGTTCTGATAGAGATGGTAGCATCATTAAAGAGATGGAAGCATCAGGGAACAGCCACCCAAAAAGTCTTGGTTAACATTTTTGAAGGGTGTGATTCACCAATACTTCCTCAGTAATCCTCATGCAAACCTGTGATGCATGTACTATTACTATTTCCATTTAATTGTTGTAAAGTTGCCTCTTGTAGCTTTTCTCCCATGCGAACATTTGTTTCTGTACTTGATGATCATAGAAGATGAGCCTGAACACATTTCCCTTTTCTTGCCTGAGTATCTAGGAATAGGTAGCTACTGCAACATGCTTTAATGCTTTTGTTGATCACACAATAAAAGCTAGAACTTATATCTAAGCATCATTCCATATCCCTGTATAAAAGTAGAAAATCGGTCATGTTCAAAGGACAATTAGAATCTTTCTTTATCCTCAAGGAAATCTATAAAGATGGATAAATATTGCTGCCACAAAGAGATAAATCTTGTTGGGCCGTCTAGACTATTAAACAAAACAATTGGTTTCTACTGCTTTCTCATTATAGTTTTTCTTTAAATCTTTAACTCACAGGTGTTCATATACTTAACAAAGAAAATGATTGACTTTAAGAATAAATCCCTAGTAAGATTTTATCAATGTGGGAAATTTAAAGTTCATACTATAGTCCTTAATTGGTTCCAAACAGCTAATTCTTTTGGAGTCTTTCTAAATGCATGCATCAGGAATTCTACATTTAAATTATTTTTCTGCTTAACATTTTTCTGACATTTGAAGGGAAAAATATTATCTTCAGCTTCATTTTCTACTTATCTTAGAAACCTGTCACAACAATGCCAGCCTGCAGTTTGCTGTATTTTCAAAGGGTCCTGCTACAAAATTGTAGCTTTCTAGCTGTAAAAACTCAAAACTGTTCCTTAAAGTAGCTAGCTATGTTACCGTAGATCCAATTCTTTCAGAAAAAAAGCTTATCTCAGGATTTTCAATTACATTAGAATTTTCACTAGAAAAATGATTTAGCTTTAATAACATTTTAATAAATCCTGCTTTATGACATAGATCACAAAATTGATATATACTTATTTCATTTAAGCAGATGTCATTAGTAACAGATATAGTTATTTACAATTAAAATTACATTAGAAATTGACAGTATGTAGCATTAGAAAAAACTCATCCTAAATTTCAGTGTATTAGAGCACAATTGCACGTTTCTGTATTTCCTCTTTTTTTGTACTTCTCTTTTATGTAAATCAATGTCTCGTTAAACTCAGATTCAAAAATATTTCTTTCAAGTCCCACTACAAAACTCTTTTTAGAATGAGACCAGATACAAGTGACAAAAAAGAATGAGACAAAATATTCTTTCAAATACAATGCCCTGTCTGTCTGTCAGTATCCGCTCGAAGAGCAAACATTGAATGAGTTCTACTACCCGAGGTTTTTACAATGTCTCCCGTTTTAATGTCGCATGAACTTCCTCTGAAATAAGCAGTGGGGGCTGCAGAGCCACGGACCTGGACATTGTGGCAGTTGCCCATGTGAGGAGCCCAGGCTTCCAGTCTTTTCAAGGACCAGTTGGAAATCAATAGGGCAGGGAGGAACAGTCCATGCTCACAGTCACAATTCTGAACAACTTTACGTTCGTGATTTACATTTCAGAAATTTACTTCGAAGTTCCTTTGAAATGGTTAAATGTGTTAAATTTGAACCATGAGATTACCCTAAATTAATTGAAGAAATTATTAGAACTACTGCTTCCGACATTTCTGAATGTTAGATTTGGAATTGTCATGCGTATAGTCTCTCTGAGCACTTCCTCCATGCACACTTAACTCATTCATCTACAGAGAATCCTAGGATTATAAAGTTGGAAGATCCACATAGGGGTCCTTTGGTCTGAGAGTATATCCAATTTACCAAACTATACGATCATTACTTCCATGAAGGCAAAATGTTTGTGTTGGTCTTTCCTTTTCTTATATAGAGCTTGGCACACCTAGTAGAATCAGGCCCCATCTACACGATCAGAACGATGAAAACTTAGAGCCAGCCCCACTAGATCATTCTTGTTCTAGCAGAGAGAGTGGCTGTATACTCTTGTGTGTTAGTAGTATTTTTCACAGAGTTTAATTAGGCTATAGTGAAAACAAGAACAGATAAATCTGAGATGTGAATGGTAATGTAGACTAATCAGTAACATTTTGGAACCAGAAAAGCTGTGACCTCAGGCAAATCCCTTAAAGTCTCTAATCATCAATTTTTCTGTCTGCACAAAATAGCCATCGTAACAACTTTTCATTAGGGTGGGCATAAATAGAGATGAAGTGTTCAGGGCCCCTTCACACAGAACCTGTCCATGACTGGGTATTAATGAGAAAGCCATTATGATTACACAACATTATATACGTATACAGTATTATACACATACAATAGTATATATTATAGAAGAATATCATGCTCTATGAATTATTATGTAACAACATAACCAGGCAACTGAAAGTGTTGTGTGTGACCTGTAGCGCTGTCTCGTTGGGTGACCCGTCGCTTGGCCCTCTGTGAACCTGTGAGTGGCCCGTGGCCTCCCGGTCTCACCAGCTGCATCAGTGCCTTTGCTTCAAGTGGTTCATTTTGCCTCTAATTGCCAAATGCAGGGCGAGTGGCCAAATAAGTGAAAGACTCAGATTCATTCACCGGTAACAGGTTTTCAAATCCATCCTTTTCTGGCGTAATCTTTCAGCTTGAATATGTGACTGGTGTTTAGGGAGCATCGTATTTAAAAAAGAGAACCCCCTCTCTGGCACAGACAAGGAAAGCCTGGGCCAGGGTCCCCTTCGGAACAACCAAACTGCTATCTAAGCCTTTGAGCTGATTGCCTTGCATTCTAAACAGTGACTTTTGGACGTAAAACATGCTGTCTTTCCAGTGACTGCTTTGAGGCAAAAGAGAAAGAGGAGTTTCTACAAAATATTCCTTGAATGCATTTGTCATACAGCCAATAGCAATTTATTCTTTCCTATGTTCTTTCACAAATGTTATCAAAGGTTACAGAAAATTAAAACAATAGGAATCTTCAATTTATAGCTTTCAGAGAAGAAACTACCGAATTAATGATGCAGAGTATTACATTTAAGGAGCATGAGCCAATGAATGGCATTAAAGCATTTACAGCTGGAATATGGGCTCTGCCAGCAGATTAGGGCTCTCTGATAGGCCTGTTTACCATATTTTGGTTCATTTCTAACAGTACCAATAGTTCCGAAACAATCCCTACCTAAAAGATTTCAGACTCCAGATATGAGAGACTCTGATAATGTTGTAAATTTATGTCATGAAGCATGCAAAAATAAATATAATAATGAAATATCATGCCCCATGTTTGTAGAAATCAAATAGCTTGGCTTTATCTAAGATAACTCTAAGATGTATACCATTATAGACTAATAAAAGGTTCATTAAAGAGACAACGTTTTAATTCAGACACAGGCACATGAAAACATATAGGGAATGAGGATGCCTGAAGTTTGCAAAATTTTGGGATGTTTGTACCATGTCTTTGACCTGTAATTTAAATGGCTTCTAAAAAATAGAAGTAATTATTTTATGCTCATCGTCTTTTAAAACAACTTCTAATGAGAACCTAGGCCTTGTAAGTCAACCTGATTCAAACCCTCCTTGATAACCCTCCTTGATATTCCTGTGAGTTCTCTAGGACCAATTCTCATGCTCTTTTCAAACGCTGATGAACTTCTGGGAATGCACTGTTTACCAAACAACAGCAGCAACAAAACTTTCAGTTTTTCTATTTCATAGTTGGTGTATATAAAGGTTATTTCTCCTCACGGAGATTTACATTTAATTTTGGAATTAAGTTTCATTCCCCATGGAATTCTGAACAACTTTGTGTTCGTGATTTACATTTTAGAAATTTACTTCGAAGTTCCTTTGAAATGGTTAAATGTGTTAAATATGAGCCATGAGATTACCCTAAATTAATTGAAGAAATTATTAGAACTACTGCTTCCAACATTTCTGAATGTTAGATTTGGAATTGTTATGCATATATCTAGTTTCTCTGAGCACTTCCTCCATGCACACTTAACTCATTCATCTACAGAGAATCTTAGGATTATAAAGTTGGAAGATCCACATAGGGGTCCTTTGGTCTAAGAGTATATCCAATTTACCAAACTATGCAATCATTTCTTCCATGAAGGCAAAATGTTTGTGTTGGTCTTTCCTTTTCTTATATAGAGCTTGGCACACCTAGTAGAATCAGGTACCTAATATGTGCTTGTGTGAAATCAGTTCACTAACTCAGCCTACGCGACCAGTACTTATTTCTTCCGTATCGTCCAAGCAGCCTCACTGCTTCATGGGGTAACCTGTTGTACTTCCAAAGAGAAAGGCAGCTCCTGTTTTGAAAGGAAATTTACACCTAACATTTCCATCTGGTTCACCTCCCTCGTCTAAACTACACAGCACAATGGTTAATCCTTTTCCACATGGCAAGCCTTCGGGAAATTATAGAAAACTTTCCTTCCCCCTCGGTATTTACTTCTCCAAGTGCAATATCCCTACTTCTTCCAAGCGTTCTCTATAAGCAGAGCTCCCAAAGCCTGGAGAATCTTTGAGGATAGGGACGGAGGACTCATTTCTGCAGAAAGAGATGGTTGTGCAGTGATCTAAGAGTGCAGCCCAGGACAGCAGATGGTCCTGGGAAGAGCTCAGGCCTCCCTCCCTCACCTGATGCCCCCATGCGTGGTCAGCCCATGAAGACCTCTTTACCGTGGTGAAAGCTACACATGCTTATGAGGTTAAACGCCTTTCCTCTTCACTGAGACTGCTACATTTGAGTCTATTTTCAACCCAAATCCACTTGTAAAAAGCACCATGAGGGGAGTGAGGTCAGTCACAAACTGTGAATTACATCTCTACGTGCTCTCCTCTGTAGACCTTCCTGGTTGCGCCTGCCCAGAGGGAAGGATTATTGCGAGTTGTCTGTAACCAGGTAGGGCGATGACTAAAGAAATGAGAATCCAGTTCTGAAGGCTGTTTCTTAGCTTCCTGGAGCCATGTGACAAATTATCATACACAGAGTGGCTTAAACAACAGAAATGTATGTATCGTCTCCCAGTTCTGGAGGCTACAAGTTAAAGATCAAGGTGTGGACAGGGCCGGCTCTCACTGCAGGCTCCGGGGAAGCCTCTTTCCTGTTGCTTCTGGCTTCTGGAGGTGCCAGCCGTCCTTGAGCTTCCGGAGGTGCCTGCTGTCCTTGAGCTCCTTGGCTTGTGGATGACGCGTCACTCCAGTCCCGCCCCGTCTTCATGTGGCCTTTTTTCCTGTGCATCTGTCTCTGTGTCTCTTCTCCTCTTCCTTTGAGAATACCAGCCCTCATAAGGATTGGATTAAGGGCCCACCCTACTCCAATACTCCAATATGACTTGATCTTAACTACTTACATTGGCAATGACTCTATTTCCAAGTAAGGCCACATCCTAAAGTTCTGGAAAAGACAGGAATTTGGGGGAGACACTATTCAATCCAGTCCAGATGATCTACCTCTTTCCAACAGCTTGTGGAGAGAGAAATCTCATCTTTGATAAACAAAGGTAGAGGTTTCGTGTTCCTTTCACTCCCTCACATTGCCATAACTACTGATACTGAGCCTGCTCTGCATGAACGAATGAAAACTCCTTCTTTCAACTACAGAAATGTCATGCCTTTTCCTTTCAGCAGGTGGGGTTTGTGAAGTTAAGAAGGAAACTGGACCTGGACAGGTTTTAGGTAAGATGCAGGGAATTGATGTTTTTCTTCTTCAGTAATGCTGCAAACTAACCAGAGATGGAAGCTCACACTTCCAACAGCTCTGGATGCTGCCCTGGGGATCCCATAGCAGCACCCCTGGGTGCTGCTGCACCAGCCCAGTCTCCAGGAACTGGCCACGGTGAGGCCGGTGTCACCTGGGCCTGTCCCGGCCCAAACCAGCTGGGCAAGAGGCTCAGGCCACTCTGTGCCCAAAGGGATTTGGACCAATAAAGATGGGTCACCTGATGGACAAGGCAGGGCAAGATGCTTTGGGCACATGGAATAATTTGTGGAGAAACAAGAAATGGGACAAAGCGTGAAGGTGCTGAGCACAGCACTGAGGAGCGAAGGCTCTGGCTGCAGTTTTTGTGGGTTCAAACTCTGTTTGCCATCTGTGACTTTTGATGGGTTATGTAACAACTCTGTGCCTAAGTCTCCATAATTTAAAAAGGAAGTTATTGGGAGGATTAAAGAAGTTCATTGGCCTGCAGAGAACTATAAGAAGGTCATTTTTCAGGAGTATCTACTTGGAGAGAAGGAGGGGAATGAATTGTGGAATTGAGTGTAAGTGTTTTGAAACTAGCATGTTAGGTAAATGTGTCCTCCCTGCCACACAGGGTTTATGTTATGGAGAGAACTGAATATATGTGGCTTTATATGGTCCTTCCAAGAAAATTAAGTGAAATCTGTTTAAGTTAATATCATTATTAATATCTAAGATGATTAGATATGAAATATTCAGTAATCAATATCTTTCCCATATGCCAGCAGTCAGAAATGCAATGCAAAGTTCATTTCTAGATGCTAATAATTCCTAATTGCAAATATTCCAACCCAAACAAACTTTCACTGCTCAGCTCTGCCTTCCCCCGAAGACAGTTTAGTTCCTTCCCTGGCCCTCTCATGTCATTGCAAAGGAGGGCTGAGTAGTGACCTACACATAGGACTGTATCAACAGGTTCATTCGCCTGCCCCAGTGAACTAGTGAAATCCCAACCTCTTTCCACTGTGTTCTGTTTTCGATTGGCCCTTATATTTGTGGTTTCTCTGTATAAATATTTCCAAATTGTCATGGCCAAGTTTTTTCTGGGCATCCCCATTTCACCAGCATCTGGCTTTACCACTATCCCCACTTATGCAACTTTACCTGAAGAGATCAGACTTCCAGGAGGATACTGAGTTGCAGACAGGTTCATGGCCCAGGAACATCCCCATTGTTTCTGGACTAGTGGCAAATGTGGTGTATCTAGAATGGTTTGTGTAGAGAATCCCATTCATTGGTTCTGAAATGGTGATGAAAAGTGTCAACAAAAAGAGTCACACTCAGTAAAATGTTTAAAGAGGCTTCTTCTGAGCCAAATATGAATGACCATGACCCAAGGCACAGTCTCAGGAGGTCCTGAGAACATGTGCCTACGGTGGTTGAGTTAGTTTGGTTTTTATATGTTTTAGGGAGACATAAGGCATCAATCGATATGTGTGGGGTATGCATTGGTTTGGTCCAGAAAGGTGGTGGTTTACAGGTCATACATAGGTGGGTTCAAAGACTTCCTGATTGGCAATTGGTTGAAAGAGTTAAGTTATTGTCTAAACACCTGGAATCAACAGAAAAGAGTGTCTGGGTCAAGATAAGGGGTTATGGAAACCAGGTTTCTTATTATGTGGATGAAGTCTCATAGGTGGTACCCTTAGAGAAAATAAGTTGGCGAATGTTTCCTAATTAGACCCTTAAAAGATGTTAGACTCTCAGCAAATCTCTTCAGGATTGGGAGGGCACAGAATGGGGAAGGATCTATTATGTTAATAGAGATTCTTTACAGATACAACTTTCTCCCCCACAAACTGACTTTTCAAGCCATTTCCAAATATGGCAAAGAAACATATTTTGGGGTGAAATATTTTGATTTTCTTCTTTGTCTGTCATGTGAGGTTATGCCAGAGTCAGGCTGGAAAGTAAACCACATTATATAGGTTTAAATGAAACCTCTCTGATGAGATTTTATGGCTTGTGGGGCATAACTCTCCAGGTCCCTTAGATAGGAATTTGGGCAAAAGAAGTAAAAGGTCAGAGTTCAGTCCTCAAAGGGAACTGCAGTATGGAAACAGCAGCTCAGGATGAAGCTCGAACTGGCATTCGTACCCCCTGCGTGTGTGTGGAACAGGCCATGTGATCTGAAGCCTGCTTCTCAGCCTACAAGCTGTCCTACTGCCAGTCCAGGGACCCCTGGGAGATATCTCTGCTCTTCCCTCCAGATCCATACTCAGACATCCCATCCTTTCAGTAATCTCCCCTGACTCCGCCCCCACTAGAAGAACACAGGGCTGGCACCTTCCAGTTATTCCCAATCTGCCTTGCTGGGTAGAGGTCCTGTTTCTTGTATCCCTCCTCACCAGACAGAAGAGCCCAGATGCCGGGTGACAGTTGAGACAACTGGCTTTTGGCTGGACCTGTTTTCAAAGCCATGTTTGAAATGTGTGCTTCTGTTACAGGAAAGCAGTCCCGATCCAGATCCAAAGAGAGGGTTCTTGGATCTCACGCAAGAAAGAATTTAGGGCAAGTCCATAGAGTAAAGTGAAAGCAAGTTTATTAAGGAAATAAAGGAATAAAAGAATGGCTACTCCATAGACAGAGCAGCCCTGAGGGCTGCTGGTTGCCCATTTTTACAGTTATTTCTTGATGATATACTAAACAACGGGTGGATCATTCATGCCTCCCCTTTTTAGACCATGTAGTGTGACTTCCTGACGCTGCCATGGCATCTGTAAACTGTCATGGTGCTGGTGGGAGTGTAGCAGAGAGGACAACCAGAGGTCACTCTCGTCGCCATCTTGGTTTTGGTGGGTTTGGGCCGGCTTCTTTACTGCAACCTGTTTCATCAGCCAGGTCTTTATGACCTGTGTCTTAGGCCAACCTCCTATCTCATCCTGCGACTTACGGTCCCTTCACTGTCTGGGGATGCAGCCTACTAGGTCTCAGCCTCATTTTACCCAGCTTCTATTTAAGATGAAGTTGCTCTGATTTAAACGCCTCTGACACTTTGTCATCCCTCCACCCCTCTGAGGTACCCCAACAGGGATCCATAGAAAAAATAGCTGGGTTGCGGCTGGTTTCTAGTGCTTGGCCACTGACAACCTTCCTGCAAGCAGGGAACTGGCACTTTTCCCAATCAGAATTGCCACCAATTCAGCTAAGGTCTTACAGCTCTGCCTAGAGAAATCTGTATAATATGCTTTACTGTATTTAAACGCTCAAGATGGGCCCCAAATGAGCAGGCATGCAGATATTCGTCCAAGAGAAAACAGTGTTCTTTTCTATTTATGCAACAGAAAGTTTTACTTAATCTGAGCAAGAAAGCAAATAGCAATTTCTAAAGCTTTAATTTAAGGAGGCTTCTCTGCTCAGTCAGCTCATAATTTGTAGTTTTTAAGTCCCCTAAAATATCATCTATTCTGGATTTGCTGATAATTAAGAGTTCTTCTGATTTTCCTTTATATGCAAATCTTCCGTGAGCACCAACTAATGACTTTTTCAAGGTCTCTTTGTGGACTTTGCAGAGAAAATAAGAATGTCACTAAGGGTAATTGTTATGTTGAATATCACTATTCATGCCATCGTTAAAAGGTCCGTTTGAAGCGGGTGAGAGACTAAAGCTAAACTTGATTGGGTGGAGGAGCCTTTCCCTGCCACTGCGGTGCCCCTGGCAAGGGTGGGTAGTGAGAGTGAGTAAACTGTTCTGCCCTCCCCTGCGTTCCCAGGCTACTTGAATCGCACGTGCTCTTCTAGAGACGGATGGGAACGCCGAGCTTGCTTCACTCTCAGACCTTCTCTCCCCGCCCAGCGCGGACAGGCTCCGGGCCAGGAGCTCGCAGAGGGACTGGCGTGTGTCGCCTCGCCTCTCCCTGCCTCTGTGTAGGAATTCCCCGCCGCAGAGGTCAGGAGGGCGGGGGTGACGCGGCAGCCGTGGCTGCCTGGACTCCAGGGCGGCTCCAGGGGCCGAGGACAGCCCGGTGGAGGCGGCTATGGCTCGGCCCGAACCCACCGCGGCCTCCCCTGCAGGGACCCGTGTCCGGCTTCCACGGCCCTGCAGCTGCATTGGCCTCAGCCTCTCGCGCGGGGATCCCTGGGCCCTTCTGGATCCCGATCACGCAGGGTCAAAAATGCCCCCACCCCTGCACGCTCGCCGTGAGAAACGCACTCCCGTGCCGTGCACTGATCACCCGGCGTGCTGCCCGGCCTGCAGCCCTGCTGCCTCGGCCTTTCCATTCTGCACCGCAGGGAAGGCCCAGGCATCGCGCGGCCAGCGCCTGGGGACACCTTCAGGGTACTCGAGAGGGTTCCAGCTGCAGGGCCAAGAGAAGAGCACAGCCACCGCGCCCTCCGAGGACACCAAGGCACGTCCCGCTGTCCCCCAGCGCGTGGCCAGTTCCCCGCGACTTTTAAAGCAGTTCTGCTGAGGGCGGCCTCCACACCTGCCTGAGTCCACAGCTCACCCAGGTGGAGCGACCCTCTTGTCACCTCCCTGCCACACTTGTGGTTTGCTTTCTCCAAATAGGAAACTGTTGGAGAAATGTTCCACTTAGTATGAAATCGGCTTTCCATTTTATTGCCTTTCTTAAAAATCTGTAATTTTTACTTTGACAGAATGGAATATAAATGGCCCAGAATAAGCTTAACCATCAATAAAGGTGGAGTTGAAAAATACAATGGACATATTCCCTAGAAAAACTGCAAATATTATTGATATTTTCTTGCTTGCCTGCTTTCTGTATTATATTCTCATGTATATCTTGAATTAATGTTCCAAGTAATAAAGAAAAAAGGTAATGATGGCAACGTTATTATGAGCAAGTTCTGTTTGGAGCCCTCGAAGATCAATTTACATTTTTTGCTCTTAAATACAGACTTTAATATGAGCTTCAGTAGCATATTTATATTCATTTTGAGGTGGTCATACAGTGAAATTAAAAATCACTCTCCATTCAATGACTTTTAGTTTAGATTTTGCATACTGATTACAACTCTGCCTCTGCTCCCCCTTGAAAAACCCCTACATTTCATCTTAAATTCATTTCTTGAAGGTATCTTTGTCACCAACTAAAAAACTAATGATACAATATTAACATTTAAAAACCGAGAATGTAATTGGCCCATAATGACAGGATTATTGACTGGTAATTTTCCTACTATTTTAAGCTTTGTGTTTGACCTGCATCTAGTTGGATATTTATTTGTGTACCCCGGGTTTTGAGAAGTTTATAGTTTTTCTAACAGAAATCAATGAATGTTACATATGTTTGTATATGTCTTTATTTATTATAAATACGGTAGACACCCACCTAACCAAATGTCTTAGATGTTGCTCTGTCTGGAAGCATGTTCTGTCCTTCCAAAGTTTCTTATAAACTGTGAGTGTAGGATAATGATATTCAAAGAGAATCAGTACCTTTTCTATTTTTTTGATGGCCAACTAAAATTTCTAAAAGAATTTCTGTTAGGACCATAGGCAACCATGGAGTGAGGAGAAGGAGTGTGATGTCAGGCCTGTAAAAACCTGCTTAAAAAACAGCCTGCACCTTCACCTTTCTTTGTGTACATGCTGAGCTAGCCACTGGTGGCGGTGGAACATGAGGCCTTCCTGCTCTCACCTTAAGCCTAGTTGCACTGCCTGTACAAAGACTAATGCACCAGGCTAACTCCAAAAGCAATAGAGAGCAACGTGGTTTTTATGAAAGTTTTTTTGGGGGGGATGCCAAGGAGAGAACCACATAGTACATCCTTCACTTATTCATTTAAAATTAAAAAAAAAAAAGTTGAGTGCCTTCTACATGCCAACGCAACAAAGCTTCCTAAAAAATCCTTTAAAAAGGGACACTATGCTGCCACACAGTCATTTTCCATTTACCAATCCCTCAAAGACTTCCCCAGAGCCTCGACCGGTGAACCTGAATCAATGTGTACAGCCACGGAAGGCCTGAGGGTTGAAGGAGGTTTTCACTACCATCAGGAAATAAGCAGGTCTAGAAAAGGATGGGCACCTTGCCACACATAGACCCCATCATGCAAACTTTATGTTTCTTCTAACCATACATCCTTACTTCTACTCCTCTCTATAATAACCTGACTCTGAGGTCAGGGTACAACTTGAAACAGTAAAATCCAGCATTGATGGCAGACTGATTGAGATTGCTAAATGGCAAAAATAGTGCTGTTTAGACTTAATGCACTGTCTTAGCTAATGAAATAGTGAAGGACTGCAATCCAATCGCAGATTTACCACCATCAACGTAATCCTCTTGCAGAAGAGTAGGAATGTCAGCTTCATCAGTGCTACTAACATGCTTTGCATCCTGGGAAGATCCCATTTGACTGTCTGGCCAGGTCTCTCTACTTCATGGGCTTCCATAGATTTCTTGGTGAATATTCTTCTTCTGCATCCTGTTCTTTGATGTATTGATTTTTAACAATACATCAAAATCAGGTACAAGGCAGACCTTTTGTTTGTTGGATTCCAAATGTACAGAAACTCAATCTCGGGGGAAGGAACAAACCCTCTCTCGGCTACCTCCAAATATTGTCCATCAGGTCTCTCTTGAAATTTCTAAGAGCATTTTTTCCCAAATATTTGCTAGGAGCTGCAATGTATATAATTTTTGCTAAATCTTTGCTAAGGACCACATGATGATATGTATATCTTGCTTATAAACCCAAACAAAGCGCATTAGAGACCATTTGTCCTGAAGCTATCAACCAACTAGATTTGCAAGTCCACCCAATTGTGTGTGACATATGGTCAGGGAGGATGATGCATCACCTGGTGCATTTCCCATCATCAGGACTGCCTAATAGGTCCAGTCTTGTTCTAATCTAATAGGCCTGTGAGAACAAACAGCAATGAGCTGGAAGCTAGGGTTTGTTTATTTGTTTGTTTGTTGTTTGTTTTAATGTAGGTATTGTTACTAGAATGTAAATTTCATGAAGGCAGGGATTTTTGTCTTTTTTTTTTTCACTGCTTTATCTCCAACTCAGCAATTGTTCTTAGCAGTTCCTGAGATCAATAAATATTTGCTGAATGGGTGGATGGATGGAGAGTGTATTGGTTTTCTATTGTCACAAATTTAACCGTGTAGGACAACACCCACATATTATCTCACAGTTCTGCCGATCAAAAATCCAGCAGACTCAGCTATGTGATATGATTAGAATCTAATAAGGGGATCAAAGTGTCAGTTGCCCTATGTTCCCTGTAGAGATTCTGAGGAAGAATCCACTTCTAGGCTCATCCCAGTTGTTGATAGAAATCAGTTCTAATGGTTGCAGGACTGAGGTCTCCATTTCCTGGCTGGTTGTCAGCAGTGGGGAGCTCT
Source organism: Theropithecus gelada (assembly GCF_003255815.1). Lineage (NCBI taxonomy): Eukaryota > Metazoa > Chordata > Mammalia > Primates > Cercopithecidae > Theropithecus > Theropithecus gelada. The sequence goes on along the minus strand of NC_037671.1, from coordinate 128,593,221 downwards.
CAACTGCTTGAGGCGGCCCACATTCCCTGGCCCATGACCATCTCATCTTCAAAGCCAGCAATGGAGGGTTTCCTATCACTCGACCTCCCCTTCTGCCGCATCTCATCTGCCTTCCTCTTCTGCTTTCAAGGGCTCGTGTGATTCCCACCCAGATAACAAAAAAGTATTACTCAAGCAAAGTGTTAACAAACCTTCTAACTTTGTTACACATTTTTTTTTTTACAAGACGTGGAACTACATGGAATAATCCCTTATTTTAAGGTCAGTAGATTAGTAACCTTAATTCCATTTGCAAAGTCCCTTCACAATACCTTGATTCGTGTTTGATTGAATAACAAGGGGACAGAAATATTGGAGGGACATCTGTAGAACTGAGGTTTTGGAATGAAATCATCAAAAAATTGGTGCCTGGATGACCATGACTGGGAGCTTAAAGTATATGTTCAAGAAGATACAAAATTAACTGCCAAATTTAGTGAAGGTAGCGCAGCTCAACACTCCCGTAAGTCAGAGAAGACTGAAAATGTGTAAAACCTTGAATGGGCATGGCAAGACACAGGGCTTAAAGATTTTCATTGTAATTTCCAACCTGAATCATGCTATCTAATGATTCAAGGACTTACATATAAGCGGAGAATAAAATCCGGAAGTTCAACATGTCTTTCAGGAGGTTAGCACAGCGATAAAAGAATAGCATCACTAGTAAAATTCCAGTAAAGTCTCTCAGCCAATGGTGTCCTCTGTCCCACTGTATGGTTCCCCGTCACAGGCAGTACGTATCATTTCCTGAGTAATTACATCAACATTACCTAAAATCCCATGGGCCAGCAATAGAAAAGACAGGAAAGTATTATTTTTGGAGTTACTATTCTTACTTTACAGATGAAAAAGCTGAGCATTGGATCAAATGACTTGCCCAAGGTCATAGGACAGGAATGAACCAAAGCCAGCACCCAAGAAATAAGCAGGTCCTCCTTCTAAACCTGAGTGGCAGGTACTCTGAAAGTGTAAATTGGATTGCCAGAAATAGCATTTCTAAGGTAGTTCTGATCAAAAGATTTCTTTTATTTAAGGTACTGAAGTAAATGGAAGTTTCATTGATCCGATTTAACAGCTATTATATGCTGGCAGATCAAAGTAGCTGTTGCTGATCTTCACAAATTCTTATGCATTATGAAGTAAAAACGTTTTCATATCATCAATTCTATTATGGAGTAGTGATCAATAATACCTTGAGAAAAATTCTAAACACAGAAAACTATCAGCAAGTTCACCTAATTAAAAACATCAAACAGAATCTTCTAACTTTGTTCCACTTTTTGTGTGAGAAGGCATGTAACCACATGGCGTGCATTCAACTTTTTTTTTTTTTTTAATCCCAGCCAAATTCCTTCTCAGAGTTATGGATAAAATCTGTGTACATAGCTGCCTTAGTCCATTTTTGTGTTGCTATAACAGAATAGCTCAGACTGGGTAATTTATTTTTAAAAACAAGTTTATTTGGCTCATGATTCTGGAGGCAGTGAAGTCCAAGATTTCACAGACCATTTGATGAGGGTCTTGTGCTGCTTCAACTTATGGGGAAAGTTGACAAGGAAGTGGGCATGTGCAAAGAGACCAGGGTCTCTGGGGGTCTCATGGGGAAAAATAGTAACTCACATGTGATTCATTTGTACAAATCTTAGTAAGATATAGAGCAAGCTTATACCCTACTCTTTTAGGCAATTTAATTTACACAGCGTTTTCATTTCTAAACTCAATTCTTTGGTAAAAGACCATTTGTTTTAGGTGCAATTGTTCACAATCTCTTTTCCTAACTAATCACATAGTTCTCCCAACAATTCTCCCAAATATAATAGGTAAATACACTAAAAATTGCTTTGCCATGTATACTTCATTTACTTTGCCAACTTGATATTTCAGGTTAAACACGGTTGTATATTATACAGAGAAGGGTGTTCTCCTACTCTTAATAATAACTGATTGAACAAGTACTCTTATACTATTTATGAAGTAATTCAAAAGAAGGCATTAATCTACATTTACCGGTACATTATGGAGAAGCACTTCTATGACCCTATTCCTGAAAATCAGCCTACTTTTTCTTAGAAATTTCTACCTTCTTTTACTAGAAATTTATTGCACTATTAAATTTTTCTTTGTTTCCTGTATTTAAAAAAACAATTCATTGCAAATAAAACCTTTCCTGAGTAATAATCACTTAGCATATAAATGATTTTAGTATTAATATAATTCTCTCTAAATAACTTCCATGCCCCATGCATAATGTACCAAGCACACCTATTAAAATGATAGTTTTGTAATGTGAGAATTTCCATTATAAAAACCTGTGAAACACAATCTAGCACATTTAAAGATCGCTTTTAGATTGTAATTGGAAGATAAATTCTAATTACTGTTTAATTTCTTGGTTGAAAATCTTTGGCATGTACAACATAAAATTGACTCTGAAATTATGCAGTTAATATTATCAGCACTTAGCTATTCCTTTTGAAGCTGCAAAGGTTTCATTTGTTTGGCTCAAAGAAATATTCAACCAGAAAAAAAAAAACTGCTTAAAGTTTGGAAAGTTTAAAAAGTGGCTATCAATATAGTTAACTCATCTATAATAAGTTATGTTCAGAGAAATGGCTCAACATTGGGTTATTGAAAAAAGGGTACATTCTATAGAAAGTATGCTATTTGAGGTGTTCTAGACCAGGAAGATAAACATGTTTTTAGAATTCTATTATCTAAGCTATGGGTTAATATCCAATATTGTGACATGATCCTGTGACTTTAGTCAAATCAGTGATGGAAAGTTAGAAATCTCCTCCCTTAAATATTGACGCATTCTTAGAATTATAAATCTCAGAGAGTTGTTCTTCCAGTCACATTGCTGGAGTAGAGATTTATAATTTTTTAAATTTTTAATGAGATTATTGACTTATTAATTTGTAGATTCTTGACTTATTAATTTGTTCCAAGTTCCTTTTGTGTTAACTGTCTTAAAAATGGGTAACAGTTATTTAGTGCTTTTTATAGGCTGGATTCTGGATTAAGCTGTTTTCATGAATCATCTCATTTAATCCTCACAACCCAGGAGGAAGAAAGTACCCTTCCTCTAATTTAACAGATGAGAAAATGAATGCAGAGAGATAAAGTAATTTTCAAACTGTCAGTTAGTAAAAGGGCACTTATAGGATTATTCAAATGGAAAGAGAGATAAAAAATGATAACTGGTATAGTTTTCTCCATCCATAAATACTGAGTGCTTGAGCTGCACCTAATGGGGTATTTAATTACATTGTTACAGACAAATCATTCAGCTATATTGATTTAATCTTCCAGTGTTTAAACTAGCGATAATAAACTAATAACATTCCTAAACCTTCAGTTTCTTCCAAAGTTATTTTTATTCGTGTTACTAAATTTTAAAAAGTAGTGTTCAATACTAATTATTTACTGTGATCTATTTTTTTTAAACATCCGAGTGGCATTATTCTTGGACGAAAAGTAAATCCAAATTCAGCCTTTATGCAATAGTATGAATTTTTTACATTTGGAGTTTATAAAAGAGTTTAATAAATGTATACCATATGCAATAATCAAGATTTGTATTGCGTATGTTTATTAAAGCTCATTTACAGCTAGTTAATAGAGTATGCGTAGATTTTGCTGAGTTAATAAATCCAGTGCAAAGTACCACTTGCACATGATGATGTTGATGGCTTCACTCTAGCTATCCTGAAGCATGGAGTTCTTCATGCGCAGTAGTTTGTCCTCTGTGTGAAAAGATAATTTACTGACCATTTCTGCACAGGAGTCCTCATTGTCAGCAGGACTTAACTTGAGATGATTCAAGCCAATTGCAAGAAACGTTCTTTAGAAAGAAGAATTTACAAGACTTGCTCATTGAACTATGTAAATTAATTGGAACTTGAAGAGAGAAAAAAACCTCTAGTTTCACTTTTTTAAGTTTGGGGAAGATGAGTTGCAAATAATGTTCAAGAAGAAAGTCATTCTGTCTAAATTAGGCCATGGTGGATCTTCAGCTTGAAAGTTTGTCTTGAGAGAATGAGAAAGAGAAATAGAGAGAAGGAGAGACATAGGTAAAGGAAAAAGAAGGTCAATGAATATGATGAAAAGCACAAGGGCATTTTAGTAGGTAGAGAGATTAAAACCTAAAACCATGACGGTTCTTTCATATTTTTTAAAATCTAAGAGAAATATGATGAGAAATGGAAAAATGTTGAAGATATACAGAAAGAATATCAAGGAGAACCATTGATCTTAACTATAAATATAAGGCAGAGATGCATTGAAAATAAGGGCCACAAAATGCAAATGAATGAAAACACTTAGTATGTCACAAACATGACAAACAAAAAGCTCCTGGAATTTTTCAGACTGAGATGGCCTTATTTCATTTGTGGTGGATCCCAGTTGAGTGTCATCCCTCAACGAGTGGGCACAGACCCCTGCCTGAATCTCCTGAGTTACATGGTGCACACTGCATCCCATTTGGACTGACACTGTTTTGCAACAGCTTAACTGAAACAATTTCAATATTTAACCAAAATCTGCTTTCCTGTAACGTTTCCACTGGGGGCTTCATTTGACTGTCTGGCCAGGTCTCTCTACTTCATGGGCTTCCATAGATTTCTTGATGTATATTCTTCTTGTGCATCCTGTTCTTTGATGTGTTGATTTTTAACAATACATCAAAATCAGGTACAAGGCAGACCTTTTGTTTGTTGGATTCCAAATGTACAAAAACTCAATCTTGATTATATCCTAACACTGAAATTTCTAGACAATATTTATTTGCCATGCTTTGTTTCTCTTTGTTTCTCTTGCTCTATAAATTTCTCCAAAATCCTAACATGTTGTTTGAAATTTGGTCGTTTCTTCTTATACGAGTTTGCATTTCAAGTTATTTTATAGCCTAGATGTATAGGAATCCTGCTTTCCTCTGAATGTGTAAATTAATAACTGTTAATAATCCTTTGCTATTTAAGTTCTAGGTTTGACATAAGGGATGCTGTTTGAGGCTGAAGCCGTCTGATGGGGTTCGGCTTTGTGTCCCTACCCAAATCTCATGTCAAATGGTAACCAGCCATGTTGGAGGAGGGGACAGGTGGGAGGTGATTGGATCATTGGGGTAGATTTCCCCCTTTCTGTTTTCGTGATGGTGAGTGAACGCTCACAAGTTCTGATAGTTTGACAATGTGTAGCACCTCCCGCTTTGCTCTCTTCCTCCTGCTCCAACCATGTAGAAAGTATCTACTTGCCCTTTGCCTTCTACCATTATAAGTTTCCTGAGGCCTCCCCAGCCAGGCTTTCTGTACAGCCTGTGGAACCGTGAGCCAATTAAACCTCTTCTCTTTCCTTTTTTTTTTTTTTTTTTTTGACAGCGTTGCTCTGTTGCCCAGGCTGGAGCGCAGTGGTGCGATCTCCTCATACTGCAGCCTCCGCCTCCCATATTCAAGCAATCTCAGGCCTCAGTCCCTGAGTAGCTGGGACCACAAGCATGTGCCACCACGGCCAGTTAATTTTTTTTTTTTTTTTTTAAGTAGACACAGGATTTCGCCATGTTGGTCTCAAAATCCTGGCCTCAAGTGATCCACACACCTCGACCTCCCAAAGTGCTAGGATTACAGGCGTGAGCCACTCTGCCTGGTTGAACCTCTTTTCTTTACAAATTACGCAGTCTCAGGTAGTTCTTTATATTAAGTTGTTGTGCCAACCTATAGCAACGTGAGAACTGACTAATAACACTGTCCATACAAATACAGGAAATGTAGATCTCTTGTACATTTGGAATCCAACAAAGTAAAGGTCTGCCTTGTACCTGATTTTGATGTATTGATCAAAATCAATACATCAAAGAACAGGATGCACAAGAATAATATTCACCAAGAAATCTATGGAAGCCCATGAAGTCTCTTGTTTCTTCAGGATAAAACTTTAGATCACTGTTTTGGCATGAAAGCAAAGTATCACCTTGGCAGAAGACTGCGTCAACCCTCCAGTAGGCATGCTGACATCTTGATTGTTTTCTGCTCTTTTGCTTCTTGTCATTTTATTGGACAGGGTGTAGCCCAGCTAGCAGGATTCAGTGTCATGTTTGATATTGGCAAATAAAACTTGTGATTGGAAGTAAGGTTTCTCTACCAGACAACTTTTACAAAGAATCCAATGGGGCAGTCTTTCAATAATTTCTTTCCCTTGCACCCCAAAAGTCAATCATTTATCAATCTTATTACTTGTTCGTTTGCAACTGTGTGCCCACCCCCTGTTACCAGCTGTCCCTAATATGCTGTGACAGTGAGTTCAGAGCATCACTATCACACCTTGTCTATGATAGCAAATTCTTCCTTGTTCTCCATGCAGCAAAAATTACATCTGTTGTCTCATCTCAATTTGAAAAACCTCTCTGCAATTCTAGGAACAGGTAGTCACCATTCTAAAAGAAGGCTGGACAAAATTGTAGTCGTAGTTTGTGGTTTTTCTTTCTTCCTTTTGAAATATTTCTATCTTTATAATCTCTTAACATTATCTGAGTCCTATCTCAGGCATTTTAGTAGGTAGGGCATTTTAGTAGGAAAGAGAAAAATCAACTTCCTAAGCACCTCCTCCCCTCAATGCTTTGAAGGCTCAGCACATACGCTCATAGGACAAATGACACTTTTGTAAAAGAAGAAACAGAAAACCTGCCAATTGACTGAATATTGGGAGTAAACAAGCAGGGATTTCTACTTCTTAAAAAATTCTTCACTTTGTTAAGAATGTACATAATGACTCTTTCTGTGGTACTATAGAGCATGTTCATGAAGAATTTGCCTCCTCCACAGTGAAATTGAGAAGGAGATTGGGACTTGATATGCAAACTCAAGTATATAACTGGTTGATTAGAGAGAAATGAATGATAAATATCAGTTTCAAGGAGATGGCAGGAAAGTCACAAGACAGAGCTTGACCACAGAGATTTCTAGAGCTTGACCGCTGAGATTTCTAGTGTGGAGATATTATATGCTGGTAGCAATTGTGCAAAGATACATTTATGGATAGAAATCCAGGGGAAAGAAGAGGTAGTTCGTCTTCACAGATTCCGACTGAGAAAGGGCAGAGGAAAACACGGCAATGTCTCCCGAAGGCTGCTATGCCACTGTTTCACCTTGTGCAGATTCATGACGCCAGTCTGGGAAGAGTTCACTTCCTGGTACCTGGTGCAGATGGGGTTGTCCCACCTCTTCTGACACACATGCCATAGAAAAAAAACATTCATTCATTCATTTCATTATTTTTACTGAATATTTTATATGTGCCAACCACTGTGCTAAGCGCCAAATACAGAATCGTGAATGTAAATTAACAAAAGCACAAATATATATAATTACACTCACTGGAGTTCGAAGTGCCAGTGACAATGATGATGGTGATCGCAGCCAGCGGTCACTCTGCATCCCCTCCACATGAGGCACTGCGCTAAGTGCCTTTATCTGCAGTATCTGAACAAGCCTCATGCCAGGCAGGAGAGCACAGCTCAATTTGCTTCGTTCTTGTCTGAGACTCCCAGTGGTCACATTGCTGTCTTCACCACAGAGCCCCTTGCAGAGTCAGAATACCATGGTGAGGGAGGGTGGATACAAAACATTCATTTTGTACACCTTCACCTTCCTCTAGCAGCCCCTGGGCTGTCACTGTGGCAGCACTTTGATGCTCAGCCCCTCAACATGTTGTGTTGGCAGGAAACCAATTAACTGAAGCAAAGTAAAGGAAGCAAACATCGCCTCTTAAAAGGGCCATGGTATAGCTGATGAAGAGACACGGGATCAGTTACTGCTATCTTAATAGCTTGCATGACCGCAGGCCAGTCATTCAGTCTGTCTATGTATTTCCTCATCTAGCAAGTAGGAAGGAGAAATACTCACATGTCCTCAAATCCACATGTGTCAAGTCCAGATATGCTCCTCCTTTTTCCTGCCAGACATTCTGTGATGCAGATTCTCCTTCCCCTTCTCACATCTGTTTTTCTTTCCTTCAACCTCAGTGCATGTTGTCATTTATAGTCAAGCAATTCATTCCTATTTCTTCTCACCACCCACTTTGTGCAGTCTTTTACTCCAGAACCTGCCCAGGGACAGAAAGAGCTGGGTTCCACTGTAGATAACCCCAGGATTCCCTCCCTCCCACACTGTAGTTAATCCCAATCACCTGACACCAACTCGTACCTGAGCTGTGGAATCAATAATTTCTGGATTTTATAATCCCCTTGTAAACACTGGCAAAATCCATGAGATTTCCATACCAGAGGGTGGGGAACATTGAAGTAGATGCTATCGATAATCAGTTCTTTTACAGAAATGCAAGGTAAGTGCAGGGTGTTTCTGCCACTTTTATGCATAATGAGGCGTTTATACAAACAACATCCACACAACTAGTTGAACTGCCTGGAGCAAAATAATATTCAACCTTCAAACTTAATAACTGCGTAAACTTAGAACTGATAGGACGCTTTCTGCTCTGGTTTTGAAGTGCCTAATTAAGTACATTCAAGGAGGATATTTTGTTTTGTTTTGCTTTTAGCCCCCTCCCTTTGAAACCCACTTGTGGTCAGTGTTAGAGAGCTGATGGTTTTCTTAATGTGTCGTTGTTATAGAACATTCCTGTGATTCTGTATTCTTCACTGTAACACCTGTGTTTCTGTGAAATAATCTGTGAGATTTCATGCTAAGCATTGCTCTCTTTTCTATTTTTATTCTAAGGGTATTAACTGATTTCCTTTGAGGGACGTGCTTGCAAGCTTGGGTGTATCTCGGTTTATCTAATAAACATGTTCCTGGCACATATTGTGTAAATCAAATTTTAACAAATTGAATCATATATTTAAATGCCCGAGGGGCACTCATTTTAAGAAATTAATCATATTCTGAATTTTAAGGGAATTTTTACACCCAAATTTTATTTTCTGATAATCTAGGTTTTCACTTGCTTTGCTTTCTTTAAGTGACACTGTATCAAATTATCAAATTCATTGAGGAATTTTTAAAAGGAAAACATTGAGGGAAAGGATTCTGGGAAGATGGTGGAGTAAAAAGCACCAGTCATCTGTCTCCCTACATAGACAACAATTGCACTGACAGAATCTGTCTGATGGAACCTTTTTGAAGTCTGGCATCTATTCTAAGGATTGAAACATTCACAGAAAGGCTTAGAAGGTAAATTGTGGGCCAGGCGCGGTGGCTCACGCCTGTAATCCCAGCACTTTGGGAGGCCGAGGCAGGCAGATCATGAGGTCAGGAGATTGAGACCATCCTGGCTAACATGGTAAAACCCCGTCTCTACTAAACATACAAAAAACTAGCTGGGCACAGTGGTGGATGCCTGTAGTCCCAGCTACTGGGGAGGCTGAGGCAGGAGAATGGCGTGAACCCAGGAAGCAGAGCTTTCAGTGAGCCGAGATCACGCCACTGCACTCGAGCCTGGGGGACAGAGCGAGACTCCATCTCAAAAAAAAAAAAAGAAGGTAAATTGTGGTTAATTTCAGTCATATAAGCAGGTAGCAAGGTGGCAGCTACTCATCCCCCAGTCCTATGGCAGGGAGCTGTATATCTGTTCCTAGAGTAGCTTGCACAAGCTTGTGGGAGCCAGGGTTGGTGAAAAGGACCCTTTCCTCCAAAACTTGGGGACCTGTGTTCTGATTGCTGCTTCTGAACGTGGAGCTGCAAACACAGAGGGGGCAACTATTGCCGCATCCCTCTCTCATTTTTTGCAAGCCCCTCCCCCTCTAGTTGAAGCAATTTCCAGGGAATTTATATGGCTAGCAGCCCCCTTTTTCTTCTTTTCTCCTTCCCCCTCATTTTTTTCTTTTGCTTCTTTTGGAAACCAGACATTTAAAAGCAATCACATATACAAAGGCATCTAGAAAGTCACTATGCATGCCCAAGGAAAGGCACAGGCTTAAAGAAGACCTGAGAAGACCTTAGGTTTACACCTCAGGCTAGTCACCAGCACAGATACAATGGAGAACAATTTTTTTTTTTAGAAAAACCTGGGGAAGTGAGGATTCTGATTTCCAGTGTTACTATGTTATTAGATCAAATATCCAGTTTTCAACAAAAATCACAAGGCATGAAAAAAAAACAGGAAAGTATTGTGCATTCAAAGTAAAAAATAAATCAATGGAAACTGTCCCTAAGAAACAAGATAGTAGACACTGCTAGACAAAGATTTTAAAAACAACTATCTTAAAGATGCTCAAAGAACTAAAAGAACATGGGGAGGAAGTCAAGAAAACAATGTATGAACAAAATGAAGATACCAATAAAAAGATTAAAAAGTCTAAAAAGAAACCAGCTTCAGTACTGGAACTAAAAAGGACAGTAACTGAAAGGAAAAATTTACCAGAAGGATTCAAAAGTAGATTTGAGTGGACAGAAACATCATCTGTGAACTTAAAGATAACACAATAAATTACATAATCTGAAGAACAGAAGGAAAAAAGATTTTTCTTTTGAAAAAGTTAACAAAGCCTGAGGGATCTGGGGAACATCATAAAGTGGACCAGCATATTCATTGTGGGATTCTAAGGAGAAGAGAGAGAGAAACGGGTAGAGAGGTTATTCAAAGAAATAATGACCGAAAACTTTCCAAATATGATGAAAGCCATGAATGTAAACATCCAAGAAGCTCAACAAATTCTAAGTAGGATGAACTCAAAGAGAACCACACTGAGACATATTATAATCAAACTGTCAAAAGACAAACAATCTTGAAAGCAGTGAGAGAAAAAGGACTCATCATGTATACAGAATACTCCAAAGATTAACAACTGACTTCTCAGCAGAAACTATGGAGACCAGAAGACAATGGGCTGATGTATTTAGCAAGAAAAAAAAAAGAAAACCTGTCAACCAACAATCCAATATCCAGCAAAACTGTATATCAAAAGCAAAGGGGGAAATTAAGACATTCCCAGGTAAGCAAAAGCCAAGGGAGTTTGCTACTGCTAGACCCACCCTGCAGAAAACACTAAAAGGAGTCCCACAGATTGAAATGACAAGAAAGGAACTTGAAGCCATGTGTAGAAATAAAGGTCTCGGTAAAGGTAAATACATGTGCAATTATAGAAACTAGTATTATTTCACTTTGGTTTGTAACTCCACATTTTGTTTTCTACATTGTTTAACCTATTGATGCATAAAAAATACAAGTTCATGTTTCTGGACATACAATGTATTAAGATGTAATTTTGTAACATCAATAACTGATCCCAACACTTTGGGAGGCCAAGGTGAGCAGATCATTTGAGGCCAGGAGTTTGAGACCAGCCTGAAAAAACCCTGTCTCTACTAAAAATATAAAAACTAGCTGGACATGGTGGTGTGCCCCTGTAATCCCAGCTACTTGGGTGACTGAGGCACAAGAATTGCTTGAACCTGGGAGGTGATGGTTTCAGTGAGTTGAGATTGTGCCACTGCACTTCAGCCTGGGTGACAGAACTGAGACTCTGTCTCAAAAACAACAACAACAACAAAACCTGAAAAGGGTGAGGGTGCAGTTGCATAGGAGCATTTTGTGTGTGTGTGTTCTTGAAGTTAAGTTAGTATCAATTCAGCTTGGAGTTTTATAACATTATGATATTAAATGTAATCCTTAGGGTGACCACAAAGAAAATAGCTATAGAATACATACAAAAAGGAATGAGAAGCAAATCAATTCACTGCAGAGATGAAGACTAAGAATGAAGACTGAATTCTAACATGCATATATATGCATGTTATTCAGTCTTAGAAAAAAAGGAAATCCTATTTGGAGTGTCACGAATGAACCTGGAGCACATTATACTAAGTAAAATAAGCCAGACACAGAAAGAAAAATATTACATGATCTCACTTATATGATGAATTTAAAATAGTCAAACTTAAAGAAGCAGAGAATGGAATGGTGCTTGCCGGGGGCTGTGGGGTGGGAGAAACAGGGAGATGTTGGATAAAAGGTACGAAGTTTCCATTATAAGATGAATAAATTCTGGAGAGCTAAGGTACAGCATGGTGACTACAGTTAATTATACTCTATTGCATACTAGAAATTTCCTGAGAGTAGATATCAAGTGTTCTCAGCACCAAAAAAAAAAAAAAAAAAAAAAAACATGGTAATGATGTGAGGTGATGGATATGCTAATTCACTTGATTATGATAATCATTTCACAATGTATTCATGTATCAAGACATCATGTGTACACCTTAAGTATATACAATTTTTATTTGTCAATTATATCTCAACAAAGCTGGAAATAAAAGAGGAAGCTTCTTTAAAAATGTGTCAATGATTTCCCAGTGACATGGACAATTTAGGATTGTAATCAACCATTGAAATTGTTAGTTAGCCAACCAAATCTCTTATGTACAAATAGAAACCTTGAATCTCACAAAATCAATACTTAATGAATACCTACTGCATGCTGAGTTCCAGAGAAACATGAATAAAGACGATGTAGGCTGTGACCTTATTATACTGGGCTGGATTCTGTGGGGTGGGACTGAGTAAAGGGATGACTGACTTTATCTGGGGCCATCAGGGAAGGCTTTCTAGGGGACCAGTCTGGATCTTGGAAAAAACAGAGAGACACTTTATGCTTTAATTTGCATTAAAATTGTCCAGTGGTAAAGCTTTATATGCTGTGTAGATGGTAAATGTTTCTTACTTAATCAGAAAAGCATCCTAAGAGTGATGGATTCTAAATTGATTTTTCCTGCAGTGGATGCATATAAAATTAATGAGGGGAATTAGTCTATAGTTCCCCCATGCCCCTACCCTAAGGGATAGTTTGCGTGAAAGATTATACACGAGGAAGGAAACAACAGGGCCACACTTGAAGGATGCAAACTGATTTGATGGACTTGAGTTGAAAATAAAAACAACTGGGATGACACTGCAATTGCATTGTGAAGTCACCACACTTCTACTGTAATTTATTCAAATCCAACCAGGTCCAGAGAGCAGGCCAGGCCCCCTTCCGCCCACTCCACATTCCACGCTACTCTTGGGTCTACACTGGAGAGACCATGAGATCAAACATACGAATCCTGAATTCCTCTGTCAGTTTCAGTTCCTTGCCCGCCTCTGAAGTTTAGAAATTATGTCAGGGCCCCCCAGTGCAACCACACCCTAACAGAAGCCAGCCACTTCAGCTGCTGCATCTATTCTAATGCTGGAAGAAAAGCTATTCATGCCTGTGGGCATTTGGGGCCTACAGGACCTTAATCCCTGCTCGCCCTCCCAATCTGAGATACAGTTACACTTCTAGAGGACAGGGAAACTTCCTGATGGGTGCATTAGTGCATTCTTGCACTACTATAAGGAAATACCTGAGACTGTGTAATTTATAAAGAAACGAGGTTTGTTGAGCTCTCAGTTCTGCAGGTTGTACAAGAATAGCGGCTTCTGCTCCTGGGCTTCTGCCTAAGGAAACTTACAATCGTGGCAAAAGGCGAAGGAAAAGCAGGCCCATCTTACATGGCTGGAGCAGGAGCGAGATTGGGGGGCAGATACTACGCACTATTAATGACCAGATCTCAGATGAACTCACACACTGTCGCAAGGACGGTACTGAGGGGGAAATCCACAGCCATGATCCAATCACCTCCCACCAGGCCCCACCTCCAACACTGGGGACCACAATTCAATGTGAGATTTGGGCAGAGAAATAGGTCCAAACCGTATCAATTGAGGGGGATGTGTCAGAGTGGAAGTGAGACTTCTATATATTTGGAGTGATTGAGAGAGTCAGAACAACACAGTATGTACAGAGCGCTCTTGGTTGCAGAGACCAGCGACAGCAGTCCAGGTACGATGGAAATGAAAATGTTAGGCATGGCTTAGCAAAGGTCTTTTGAAAGAAACAAGTGAGTGTAGATGTTTGCTCATGGCCCTATTTCTAGGCCGTAGGTCAGAGGCTCAAGAGCCATTCTCAAGGGTTTGCACCAGGATAATGGAGAGGAGGAAAAAGCCTGAGAGATGGCACTTTAAAACCAGCAAGACTGAAGAGTTCATTAAATGTGGGCTGCAGAGAAGATGATTCAAAAATGACTGAGAAGCTTGGGTGTTAGGATGGTGATGCCATTTTCAGCACCGGAGAACACAGGAGTTGCAGGTGCACATGGAGTCCTGGACGTGGTGAGTCGGAGGTGCTGCAGGGATCCCCAGGCAAGCACTCACAGAAGCAAGTGGGAAGGGCAGGCTCTCCATGCCTGCCCCGTGGCCGGCGTCATTTCTCCACTCCCTGTCACCCTTGGAGGAAGAGTTTCATCCAAAAGCTGGGTGGACATCCCCAGGTGGAGCCAGGAAAGTGGAAAATCAGAACTCGGATAAAAGGAGGATGAATTCAGGGAACTCTCATCCCACACTGACTAGTGTTACCCTTCAGGGTCCCTGAAAATGGTCTAGGAAAGAGCATCACAGTGGAACTCCCAGTCACACTTGTGAACGTGGAACACTTCTTGGTGCCAGCAACAGGTACAGAATTACTGAGTGGCACCTGTGCTGTGGCTTCAGCTCGCTGCTCAAGGGCAGGGGCCACCTAGAGACTGAGGCCGCCTGGCTCCAGCTGCTGGGGAGGTTTCCTACCCCAGCACTAAGGGGTCTGGTGGTGAGGGCTCCCAGGAAATCAGAAAGGTCATGAAAGGAGTAGAGGTTTTGAGACTGCAAAAGAAAATTTCTGGCCAGGCCCAGTAGCTCATGCCTGTAATCCCAGCACTTTGGGAGGCCGGGGTGGGCAGATCACTTGAGGTCAGGAGTTCAAGACCAGCCTGGCCAACATGGTAAAACCCCATCTCTACTAAAAATACAAAATTAGCTGTGCATGGTGGCAGGAACTTGTAATCGCAGCTACTCGGGAGGCTGAGGCAGGAGAATTGCTTGAACCTGGGAGGCGGAGGTTGCAGTGAGACAAATTGCAACACTGCACTCCAGCATGGGCAAGATCACGGGTGTAACAATGTGTTGTTGTTCATGCTTATTGTCTTACTCACCTAATATACAGGCAGAGAATTGACAACATGGCTGACCTTAAAATTAGGTTGAGGTTTAAGAGAACTAAGCCTGTAAGAGTGATGAAGGCTGACTTAAGCATTCCGTCTTAACTGGGACATACAAAGTCTAGAATCTGCTATTGACTCCGTCAGTAATTCATGATGTGGCATTATATATACAGTCTCTGTGCATTAGGGGAAAACAGAGGTGAAAACAGTAATTATTTACTCAGAGCACACTGACTGCCAAGGTATTTATACACTGCACGAGGGACAGGAAAGTAATACTTGCCACCTACCTACCGATTAGGGGTGACGTCTGGAGAGAGGCATTCGATTCTCGGATGAACGGGTGTATGAATAGCAGCGTATCACCTGCTTCTGATCTGTCTTATTTTTGCATCAATTCACCTCCGGAGTGATGGTGGCAATGGTGCCACTTGTACTTTGAGTCACTGATTCCGTGTCTCCTCACCCAGGGCCTGTGGAAGGGAAGTTTTGAGAGAAGTGAGGACCCATTCTTTAAGGTGTGATAGAACATTGCTAATTAAACACAAAAACATATTTTTTAAGCAAGGTTACTACTGCATAGCCAATGTATTTTATCTACAGATCCCCATTTCTGGGTCCGTTAAAGGAAAATTGTTATTGATGTTAGGCTGATCCGACCTTACCTATGTCACTTGCTGACTTAGTAAAGAAGAACTCGTTTTAAATATTCAGAGTGTCATATTTATTTTCCATACATCTTGTCACTTACTATGTATGTTTGTAAACAAATATGTTCCATTTTTTAGGAGACATCTGGTTTCTAACCGGTTTGACTTAATAAGGTAACAGAAGTTCCATATTCAATCTGCCTCAAAGGGTTGCATTCTCTTAGTGATTTAATGCTTCAAATAGTGTTTCATTCAAGGGCAGATTCTGATTCTCTATTTCTCTCCTCTCACCTCCTCTTTTCCTTCTCGGACATGTGGGGAAGTGACCCTTGCAAAGAGACTCAGAAAAACTCTAAATACAGAACAGATAAAGCTTTTCAGTGACCCACTCCTGTTCTTTCCTTTACTTGAAAAAGTTCAGAAAGTCCAGGTCTAGGTCACCTTCTAAGAGAGCTCAGCCAGAGTGGATTCTACTTAACCAAAGCCTTCAAGGGGCCCTTTCAGGCATGAGCAAGAAAATACATCCATGACAGTCCCACTGTGTGCAGATCCCAGGGCCATCTGCCATGCTCTCAGAGATGCTCATTGCTGTCATTTAACTGCGAGGGCCACAGAGAGGACAACTGCAGATTCCAGCTCTACACTCAGACTCCTGGGGCCCAACACAGGCCGCAGCTCTTCACAGCCATGAGATATGCAAGCACGCTGCCTAACTCATCTGTACCACCATGTTCTCGTCTGTGAAAGTTGGATATCAATAGTGCTTACCTCATAGGTTTGTTTCAAGGATTGAGTCAATGTTAGCAAAGCATTCAGGACACCACCTGGCACCCAGTGAGTGTGATGTAAATAGTACAGAAATTGACTTTTCCTGGCATGATGATCAAGTGATTGGTGCCCAGTGGCTCTAAGCAAACTGTCTTTGGAAGGGAGAGAAGAAGCCCCAGCAGAGATTGCTCAGAGTAGCTCGACATCTTGCAGGAGTTACTCAGCTACACCTATCTTGGGATGACGGAGACTCCAAGTGTTATGTATTTTGCAAACTTCATAAATCTGACCAGATATAGACAGATCGTAACCTGTGCTTTTTGTTTATGCATCTTGTATTGAGACGAGTTGTTGAAGATGGTTAGGACAATTTAATGTTGCATAAAAACCACTTCTCATAACATCTTAATAGTGAGACTAGCAGGGTCAAGGTAAAAAAAGTGCTGAGAAAACAATCCCCCCAAAAAGTTTCTTTCTTAATTTCAACATCATTTAATGTATTTTTGTTGCCGTTGTTTGTTTGTTTTATAGCTTTAAATGTTAGGATTACATTTTGGGGCTTATTGTTCAAATCAAATATCTGGCACTTTTCATTCTCTATTTCCACATTTGAAAGACCAAATGTTCATCATTTCTGGTGTCAGTTCAGCCTCTGGCCTCCTTTCTAAGACACATTTTGTAGAGTATTAGTTTTCCCATTCATAGCACGAGACAATAATACATTCCTTTTTTATAATAGAAATGTGATTTGAAGTTGTTTCAGAGTAGGTAGAGATTTAGAGGGAAAGGCTGTGTTTTGTGTGGCTCTAGGATGAATTATGCAAAATAATATAAGAGGGAAAGCTATAGTGGATCACTTGAATACTGACCTAGTATTCAACTATTTTTGAAAAGAAGTTCTGTTCTGCTGTAACTCCCTCTGGCCTTCCAGAAGCATCAGCTGTGTCATACCACAAGTCTTAAAGGATCTCCCTTGTTTCCACTGCACATCTGCCCCCGTGAATAAATGGTCATGGTTACATGTTCTTAGCTACTCTGTCCTTAGTGTGTGAAATGCCCACCTTTAGGGGTGCTGTTGGGGTGAGGCGTTTTAGCTCCCAAATGATCCTATTAGAGTTTGAGGGCCCTGAGACCAGAAAGCCACACTGCACAGAGGGCAGCCTGGACCCATGGGACATGAGATGGGTTAATCCACAGTCAGCCAAGAGGTTACTGCAGAGATACAGACGTTCACTTATTCAACGTTTGAGTGCCTACTATCTGCAAGGCAGAATTCTGCGTCTACTTTCTCCTCATCAGCAAAAGTAGTTCTACTTTTGTTTTTGTTGTTGTTGTTGTTGTTGTCTTTAAACATACTGTGGACTTCTGTATAATACTCCTTTTAGTCAAAGAATTCTGCAACTGAAGAGTTTGATTTAGTCTCCGTCGCATCCCTGG
This sequence comes from Theropithecus gelada, assembly GCF_003255815.1. Classification (NCBI taxonomy): domain Eukaryota; kingdom Metazoa; phylum Chordata; class Mammalia; order Primates; family Cercopithecidae; genus Theropithecus; species Theropithecus gelada. Next base: position 128,575,319 of record NC_037671.1, on the reverse strand, counting down.
ATGAGTTCTGGTCATGAAGGAGCTCAAATGATCCTTGTCAGCTGGAGGAGTAAGCTAGACCCAGGCCCTTTTCAAGGGAACAATACCATACCTCACTAGACCCTAGCTATACATTCTTCCAGCCAAATGCCAGGAAGCATCTGACCATGAGACTTTAAGAGCAAAATGTTGCTTAAAGAAAAAAATAGGAGCTGTTCTAAATTCAAGAGCTATTAGGTATAGTCTTCCATTTTCTATGGTCAAAGTCATAACATAAAAACATCACTACAAATTTAAGAAATAGCTACAGTTAATTCAGTAGATATTTTTGTCGTGAATGAATGCCTGAAATGTGGTTTGAGGGTCACATATTTAACCTCATCAAACTTCAATTTATTCATCAAAAAATGGAAGTGATCATTATTTTGTTGTGAAGAACAAATATTATAAAGGACCTTATAAACCATAAAGCATTATACACAGTTTATTCTTCTCTTTCCTTTCCATTCCTTAAGCAGGACTGTCAGTGCAATTGCCTTATATTTTAGTGCTATGGAGTACACTTACCTTTTTGCTAAATATTACAAATCCTTTTGCTTACAAATTAGTCTGTGTCATTTCTATTTGATGGATTATCTGTCTACTTCGGGGCTTCTGTGATGCACAGTCATGGACTCACTCTCTTTGGCTCATCTTGTAGGTTTGCGATCACTCTTACAATTGGCACGTCCAGCCAATCCAAGACTGCTGCGGCCGCTCTGCTCTGAAGTACACCTAGTATGTGAATTTCACATCACTTCTGAGTCATAAAACGGACCCATCAGGAGCTCATTTTCCTAAGTTTATTTTAAATTTATTGAGCATTCATTTCATTCTTCTTGATGATTTTTTTTTTTTTTTTTTTTTTTTTTTGAGACAGAGTCTTCCTCTGTCACCCAAGCTGGAGTGCAGTGGCACAATTTCAGCTCATTGCAAGCCCCGCCTCCTGGGTTCATGCCATTCTCCTGCCTCAGCCTCCCAAGTAGCTGGGACTACAGACACCCACCACCATGCCTGGCTAATTTTTTATATTTTTAGTAGAGACGGGGTTTCACTATGTTAGCCAGGATGGTCTCGATCTCCTGACCTCGTGATCTGCCCACCTTGGCCTCCCCAGAGTGCTGGGATTACAGGCGTGAGCCACTGCACCCAGCTGGTGATCTTTTTTTCTCTCTTTTTTATTTTCTTTTGTTGCTAATCTATACATGCAGAGGAGTTTTTGGAAGGAAAAGAGGGCACCTTATTAATGGTCATTTTCTGCTGATGGTGATTTCCATACTATTGGATACCTACTTTGTGCATTTACATTGGTCTCTAGTTCCACTGAGAAGAGTAGAAAAATTTCTAGTATAAGTACGTTCGTAATGTTTAGATAATATCTTGAGAAAAAATAGACAGATTCACAAGTTCTTCTTTGACTTGATAGATTTCTGAGTTCTCATGTGTTTGTCCATCTTTATTCTGCTTTACCACATTTAAACACACGCACACACTTCCTTTTCTATTTGTTCAGCTTTACTGAGGTGTAATTGTGCTATAGTTGGTTTGTGTGACCCCTCCGAATCTCACGTTGAAATTTGATCCCCAGTGTTAGAGGTGAGCCTACTGGGCGGTGTTCGGGTGGTACAGGCAGATCCCTCATGAATGGCTTGGTGTCCTCCCCATGGTAATGGGTGAGTTCTCACCCTACTGTTCCCACAAGACCTGTTTGTTAAAAACAGCCTGGCACCTCCCTCTTGCTCTCTCGCTTCCTCTCTTGCCACATGATCCCTTCACAATAGCTCCCCTTCGTCTTCCGCTGTGAGCAGAACAGCCCCAGAAGTAGACACTGGTGCCACGCTTCCTGTATAGCCTGCAGAATCGGAAGCCAAAAAAACTCCTGTTCTTCATAAATTACCCACCCTCAGGTATTATTTTACAGCAACACAAATGGACTAAGACAAATTGGTATATGAAAACCACACATAATTAATGTGTACAATTTGGTGAGTTTGGAGGAATACATACACTCATGTTACCATCACCACAACAAGGTGACAGACATATCCATCATCTCCAAAAGTTTCCTTTTGTGTGTCTGTGTGAGGTAAGAAAACTTAACGTAAGACTACTGATAGGGCTCCGATGACTGAAGAAACACCAGGGTCGTTTGTCTCACGCCAATACTATTAACGACAAGGACACTTGTGGAGTGGTTTTAAGGAGTGGAGGGTTAACAGGCAAGAAAGAAGAAAGAAGAAAACAGTGCCCCAGTATAGAGGGAGCTGGGCTCCAAACGGAGAAAAACCGCGTGTGCGAAGGAACAACAGTGGGTTATACCTGGAGGCTGGAAGAGGCGGTGTCTGATTTGCACAGGGCCCGGGGGATTGGCTTGACTGTGTGTGTCATTCACTAGCCAACCTGGCCCTCCCACCCTAGCCTTTTAATATGCAAATGCGGGTCGCCATGATGTCCTGCACACGTGGTATTATCTAGAGGCGGCCATGACAACTGGCACATGTGGTAGCAAGGAGAAGAGGGCGGAAACCGCCATGTCCGGTGGACCTGGTTTTTAGCCGCTGGCATTTGCGTATCAATGTTGCCAACCTGGTTTCTCAAGCTGCTTTCTGTTAGAAAGGAAATGGTTTGGGGATAGCTTTTTATTAAAGGAACGCTCCACCGAGAACTCTCACCCTTTCTAGCTGCCTAAAACTTATTTCTTAATAACTCCTATATTACTACCCTCTTAACAGAATTTTAAGTGCACAGTACCTTATCGTTAACTCTAGGCACTATGTTGTACAAGAGATCTCTGGAACTTACTTATCTTGTGTAACTGTAATTTGATAATCCATTGAACAGCAACTCTGCATATGCCCCCTCTCCATCCACTGGTAACCACCGTTCTATTCTCTACTTCTATACTTTCGACTATTTTTAGATGCTCCATATAAGAGGAATCACTCAGTATTTCTTCTTCTGTGATTATTTCACCTAGCATAATGTCTTCCAGGTCAGTCCATGTTGTCACAAATGGTAGGATTTCCTTCTTTTTTAAGCCAGGATAATATTATAGAATATGCATATGCCACATTTCATTCATCAGTGGATATTTGGGTTGCTTTGCACATCTTGGCCACTGCAAAGAATGCTGCAGGGAACGTGAGAGTGCAGATATTTCTTCGAGATCACAGTTTCCATTCTTTTGGGTATATACCCAGCAGTGAGATTGCCCACTTATATGGTATTCTATTTTAATTTTTTGAGGAATCTCCATGCTGTTTTCCGTAGTAGCAGCAGTATGTATTCTTTGGAGGAATGTCTATTCAAGTCCTTTGCATGTTTTAATTGGGTTATTTGGGAGTTTTCACTAGTGAGTTGTAGGAGCTCTTTGTATATTTTAGAAATTAACTCCTGATCAGATATGTGGTTTGCAAATATTTTCTCCCATTGCATAGGTGGCCTTTCCACTCTGTTGTTTCCTTTGCTGTGCAGAAATTGATGCTGGGGGAAAAGGGAGATTTGAAGTACAGGCCAACTTCAGAACAATTTGAGTAGTCCTTTGCTAATTTTTTTTTTTAATTAGGAAAATACATAGAATGTGACTTTAAAAAAAAATAATCAATTATCTAAGATCTTGTCTACTGGGTCTTAAGCTGAATTTCTAAATTCGGGAGCCAACCATGTGACCCTGGGCATGTGAACAAAAGTTAATTCTATAAACTAGTTTAAATCCTGTAGGAATATAACATTATTTTATTTTATTTTGTTTTGTTTTATTTTATTTTTCTTAAGAACTTTTTGGAAAAGAGGCTGAGGAGGTTAGGAAAGAGCCTCTGATTTTATGAAGAAATGTCCAGCTTTCCCCAGGAATGGGATCCCACACAAGAACAGCAGAGCAGTGCCATAGAGTCGAAGGAAGGAAGAGGCTGCAGTTTGGCGCCAGTGGGGAAGCCAAGGGCATCTTGCATACTGGCACCTTCGAGAGGCAGTACAGCTGGGGGGTGCACTTGGCACTGCCTCATGAAGGCTCTGTAATTAATATGGCTGTAAATTTTGAAAAACTGTTATTCTGACAGTCAAAAATAATCCCCTATATATAGATATCATGTAAACTTTTAAAACATCTTTCACATCCTTCAAAATGTATAATCTCATGAATTATAGTCTCATGAAAAAAATAGCAAAGAAGTATTTGAAATTATAAGAGAGGAAAAAGTAGAGAAAAGTATTTGCCCTACTCCAAACCAAGCAATGCAATTGTGCAATGGAAGGATAAGTCATAAGAAAACAGTAGAGAGTTCAGAAAAAACTCCAAAAGTATATATGAGAATCTAGAAATTCAATAAAGGTGATATTTTAAATCAGTAAGGAAAGACTAGATTATTCAATAAATGAAATTGAGTTAATTTTTTCTCCATTTAGAAGAAAATAAAGTCAGGAGGTATGTCTCATAGCACTCCCCAAATACTTTTAAGGATGTTTAAAGATTTAAGTGTAAAAATATCAAATCTATAAAAGTACTAGAAGAAAATATAATTTTGTTAAATAATTTCAGAGTGAGGAAGCCATTTTCAACCACAGAACAGATTTTAGGAAGTATAAGGAAAAGATTGATGGGTCTGACTATATCATATAAACTTAAAACTCACATTCAGTGAAAAAACTCAACATAGAGCTGCACAGCAAATGGCAAATGGAACAGAATAATCTCAACACTTATAACAGTAAAGGCTTAATGCCCCAGACCTATGAAAGACCCCTAAATAGTTATAAGAAAAAGACCCACAACTCAATAGAAACAGCAATTCAGGAAAGAAGAAGCATAGTCAAAAACAATGAAGAAACGAGCTACCTCATTAATAGTAAATTTAAACTGCTATGAAATATAACCTCCAGTTTTTATGAAATTCCAAGGAAATTGACATTCTTGTTAACAGTTGATGAGAAGGCAAATAAGCATGATGTTTTTAAAAGATAATTAGCTTTTTTTTAATGCTAAGTCTGTATACCATTCAACCCCTAAACTCTACTTCTAGGAAACTATCCCACAAGAAATAACAACACAAATGTTAAAATAGTAAAAATTTCTGAATAGCCTAAGTGTTTATCTGTGGGAGAATGGACCACCGTGCAGCATTTTAATCAAATGATACCTATGTTCTGCCTTAGGAAAAAGGAGCACAGTTTGTTGTAACATAAAACATGCACATATACATACAAACACTTACACATTGCAGATCAAAATGAGCTGTCTACTTTTATCTGACAGATGATCTGTGTGTCTGTATGTGTGTGTAGACATACAAAACCACTTATGTATATCCTAGTAACAGCATAGGAAAAAGATTGGATGAACAGAAACCTAACTGTCATGGTTATCTTTGGGGGTCAGGGGATTGTTGGGATGAGAGATTTTTATTTCAAACGAAGTATGCCAAATGATGCTTTCATTTATAAGATACCAAAATACAATGGCATTCAATTTCATTCAGGAGCATATGCCAAGTATTGTCTCATTAACCCCTGAATCAGGCTTTTCGCCTTTTGCTGGAATGGCTGACCTTGAGACCAAACACTAGAACCACCCATGGAACACCTGCTCAATACATTTAATCCCCTACATGAGCCTTCCCACTTCTGTTCATTTCATAGAACTAATTTGTGTGGCATTTTATTTTTACACAACATTGAAACCAAGATTGTCTTTGGTATTTATGAGGGCATTTACAAAAGGAACAGAGCAAATGCAGTTGAGACAGGTCACAATAATTCTCTCTGTCTCTCTGACACCCAGCGTTTCAAGCTTCACCTTCCTTTTACACATACTCAATTAAATTAAAATACAGTGTGCAAAGAAAACAATGCGAAAGAATCTGAAAGGGCACTGCAGAGGTGAAAATAAAATAACCTCATATAAACCTTTCCTATTAAGAGTGAATATATTTAGATTTTTAAAAATAAAAACCCAAAATAATTATGAAAGCAAAATGGCACAGACCAAGATAGACAGGGAAAGAAAACAAAGGTGCTCTAAGTCCACAAGGCCCATGGTGTTCACATTCCTTCTTGTTTTTCTCAGCTCTGAGCTGCTGGCAGGTGTTGACCCGAGGGGGAGCCTGTCCAGGCACCCAGGTAGCACTGCTGGCCAGGTCAGATGCCACTGGAGGGAGGGTGGACACACAGGTCAAGTGCTCTTGAGCCCCTCCCCACATCTCACCCAACTCTTCATCGCTAAGTAGTTGGGAACTGAACTGACTACATAGCATCAATTACACACGTACAACTCTGAGGAATTGTCAGACTTTAGCCCTAATAGTGCCTTCAATTTTTTTTATGCGACTATGTAAATAAATGCCAACAGGGTCAATGAAGTGGCAAGTGCCATTTCTAACATTTAGCAAAAGCGGCGTCATTTCTAGAGCTCTGCCCGGCTCTGACGTTTTCTCCCAGAGGGTGCAGAAAGAAAAACAGAAACTTTTCTCGAAGGCGTCATATTTCAGACAAGTATTGTTTCAGTGATGACATTTTGTCAAATTGTGAAGTTTAAAGGACAAATTGCCTTGGCCCATTCCTGCTTAAGCCTTTTCATGCCACTTATGGAAAATAGCCTGTGCTTTTAATGGGTAGTTTGTCAGTTAATATTTCCACGGAGAGAGAACAAGCTGTAGCTTCCTTCTTCTGAGACTCGAATCCACACGAAGGAGAGACTTGTCTGTTTTGTCCACTGCTTGTCTCTAGGTCCACCTACACAAGTGGGTCCTTCACATTCGCTATTGTTAAGTAAGACTCTTCAGATCGCCTTATAAGTGCATACCCTCAATTGGATTAATTTTTATTAGTTTCGCCTTCCTGGGCTATAGAGTTAGGTTAGTCATGACGCTGAAGTTACAAAAGGCTTGACCGCACATAGAAAAGTGTGTATGCTCTCCGTCATATATGAAGAAGTCTTTATCTTTAGCATTGACGGACATGATTTATCATAAAGTCTTGTCATTTGAGTCTCACCATGTCATCAGGACATGATGTGCCACAACTTCCACACACACTTGTGTCTCAGAGTACACAGTTTAGCCTGCCAATTATTTATAAATTAACAGATCCAATGGAAATATTATATCTTTTGTTTGGCAGAAATATATATGTTAATAAGTCTCACTTGTTTTTGTAATCCATCTCACAACATGAACTTTAGAATATGTACTACGTATTTTTAAAGGTATTTCTTTGTTCCTTGATTGTGGTTTATTATTTTTCAAACAGCTTCAAAATTTTCCATTTCCAGAAGATTTTTACATTTAAAGTGTAATTGTTTTAAAATACCAAAATTGGTGAGATTATCGAAGAAGATGATTCTCTATACTCAGGAAAGCCACTTAAAATTGGATGAAATTGAGGAAGTTGAGCAAAAGCTTAATTCTCACGATATTAATCTAGGCTTTCTTTGGAACAAGAAGCAGGGCTGAGAAATTGCCCTCAGTTGTAAATGGAAAATGAGTGTAAGCATCCTTCTAAAGAATCATAATTTAGTTCTAGTCAGAAGTAGCTGAGCAGGAGAAAACTTGATTACTTAAAGGCACTAAGTATATTAGGAAACGAAATACAAATACCTTCAACCAGGGCTGCTGCTGCAGTCTGGCTGTGTAAGGTCTGGTATTCTGATGGAAACTGATAGGCTCCATTATAGATGTCTATCATGTAGAAAATGAATTTAGGATGCCTTTGTCATTTCTCTTGTCTGTAGGCTGAGCTTTTTTAAAAATTGAGCTATATTCATGCAAGTTATATAACTTAATTTACTGCTGAAATGGAACCTAAAGTGGTTAGTGCAGTGATATTCAGCCTCGGAGGCTTTAAAACACTGGCAGATTGTTCACGCAGAATTGTGCCTGATTTGCCTGATGCATGCCATTAGGATGATCATGGACAAGATCTCAGACTGTCATTTAGCCAAAACCGTATACATATTATGCATAGAACAACTCACCCAAAATTGATAGCTAATGGGAAAGTTTCCAACTAAATAAAGATTTGGAATCCATTTACCGCTCACTAAGCTATTTTTGGTCCATATCATCAAGTTTCCAGAAGTAATTGCTCCTTACGTATATTCTAAAGAATGTATAATAAAAAAGCCCAATGAAAAAATTTGATCTGATATTTATCTCATCCATCTGGTTTTTTTGGTAGAAACCTAGGTGGCATGTGTTAAATGTTAAGTATAAGAGAATTCTCAATATTTTAAAAATAACTCAAAATATTGAGGAAAACACCTAAAACCCACTGATGGTTATGGTAGCTCAGGCCGTAACATTTCTTAAAATGTGTCTGTGTACACACTGGGTTAGAATCACTGTTCTCATTTACAAATGGAGCTTCCTGGCCCCGCCGTTCTCATTCATTCCTTGAAAGGGAATGGGGGGCCAGTGGGGGAAGGGTCTGGAATTTGCACTTAAACAATTTGAGTGCAATTTGCACATACATTCAAATTCGAGAACCACTGCTTTGATATTATAACGTCAATCATTTTGGAGCCCGATTTAGTCCTGTCACAGGACATTGTCATTTTTTATGTGCCCAGGTTTCTTGTGACTTCATCCAAGAGATGGCACGTACAGTACCTGAGTACCTGCCACTGGGCAAAAAGATGACCAGGTGAGAGATGAAGGAATGAGACTGCAACCCTCACCATCAGGGCACAAACACCCCAATCTCACATTCCGTCAAGAGTTGTTCTATCCCTTACATGCCATCCACTCTAGACAGTGCTTACATTTCAATGTTGAGCGTGTTCCTTGTTTTCTTCTGATTAGAGGTGACACAGTGCTCTGTGTCCAGTGGCCACCCAGGTCTTTGAGATAAGCAAACACTGTCCTCCTGATCAGCAGCCTCCATCTTCCTACTGATCACAGAGCAGCGTGGCAGTGGTTAGGAGCACGGACTCCACCTCTTTCTGACTGTATGTCCTTGGCCAAGGTAGCTAACCTCTCACTGCCCCTCAGTTTCCTCATCTACATAATGAGAGTGACAGTAGGTTTGGCTGTGAGGATTAAATGGGCTTACATTTACAGAATGCTTAAAACGGTGCTTGGCAAATTATAAGAGCTTGTTTGGAAAAATAACAAGACTAGAAGGGGTGGATCATTCCAGAAAATTAAGGAATCAAAGAGAAAGATGGAGGGATTAATACCAATCTGGCAAAGGAAGTGCCTTCCAAAGAAAAGTATACCTCATGTGTCTCATAGTTCCTGGGGACATAGTGGGACAAAATAAATAAAAGGAGAAATGGCAAAGGCAAAATAAGCATTGTCTTAGATAAGGAATGAGGGAGCAATGAAGAAAACAGAGCTGCATAGTCCCTTCTGCAACCACAAAGCTGCTTAGTCCTATGTGTGTCTTGACTGTGTGTATCTCACTGGAATGAAGGTGGTTGCATTGAGCACCTTTGGGGGTGGAGGATGCTGAACAATGTTAGCAAACTGTGTTGGACATCACACCCAGTTTCCCTGCGTCTGTCCAGAGAACCCTCCTTTCTCCTGGTCTTCTAGGCCCAACATCTGGCTATTTCACTTCATTTTTCCTCCTCCCTTGGCCTTAAGTCAGGAACTAATTTTTTCCCACTTTGCCCTTCCTATGTCATTATTCTTCCCTTTCTTTCCTGCTTTCTTTCCTGATACCCTATTTTGAATGCATGTTACCTTTAACCTCAAGTGCCTGAACAGGCTCCTAGTCAGTCTTCAGAAGCATCTCACCACACCACCTCCACCACTTTTCTGTGCAAAACCCTTCAATGAACTTGCACAATAATGCCAAAACGTCCATCAAGCGGTTTTCCAAGATTTGTCCCACTTTGGTCACAGTGTGCCTTTCTAGCATCATCTCCCACTACTGGGCCTCTCCCCTCACACCTAATCCTCCTCCCGCAAGCCCTGCTTTAGCCGGACTCAGCAAGCACGTCCGTGCACTCAGTGCACCTTTGCACTTAGCGGGCCCTTTGTCTGGGGTTCTGTCTAATCTGGCCCAGGAGCAGTTAGGGAAACTTTACTGAGCCGGAAGCACTGCAGGTGGGTGTACGGAGCTGAAAAGTCTCCCCTCAAGATCCATGTCCTTCCCAGAACCTCAGAATGTGACCTTCTTTGGAAATAGAATTGTGTAGATATAATTAGTTAAGATAAGGTCCTACTGGAGTCGAGTGGGTCCTAAATCCAATATAACTGGTGTCCTCATAAGAAGAAGAGGCACGGTCACACACAGAGGGAAGATGACAAGTCACACACAGGGAAGAAAGCCCCGTGAAGATGGACACAGAGAGGGAGCCGATGCAACTTCAAGCCAAAAATTGCTAAAGATTCCTGGCAACTACCAGAATTTGGAGAGACTCATAAAATATATTCTCTCTTAAAGCCGTCAAAAAGAGTGGCTCTGTTGAGCCCTTGATTTTAGACTGTGAGACACTTGTTTTAAGTCACCAAGTTTGTGGTACTTTACAACAGCCGTAAGAAACTCACACTGCGGCTGTTGAATGTTAAGAGCCCTCAGCTGTGAATCAGAGCGATCCTGCCTCCCTCACCACCTAAGAATGTTGCCGGGATCAAACGGGGTAAGATGTGACCATGCTATTAGATGTGCAAAATTCTACACAAGGGTCGTGTAAACTGACTTATTTTCTGAAAACCCTCTCATTCCCTTGCATAACTCCTACCACAATACTTTACCCATAAAATGTGTTCAAATAGGCACGATTTGAATCTTTTTTCATTTATTCATTTAATATCACATTAATTTTATTTTAGAAGACCAAAAACTTAGTCATAAATAACATGGCTCATCTTCAAACTACTGTGTAGCCATTTGTGTGCAGCTTTGACTGCATGTGGTGTTATTTCAGAAAGATATGATTTGGTTTGTTTAACTGAATGTAAGTAATATATTACATTTTAATACTAGCTTATTATATATTATTATCTTTTTTGAAACGGAGTCTCACTCTATAACCCAGGCTGGAGTACAATGGCAACATCTCGGTTCACTGCAACCTCCGCCTCCCCAGTTCAAGCGATTCTCCTGCCTCAGCCTCCCGAGTAGTTGGGACTGCAAGCACATGCCACCACCAACCCCAGCTAATTTTTGTATTTTTAGTAGAGACGGGGTTTTGCCATGTTGGTCAGGCTGGTCTCGAACTCCTGACCTCAGGTGATCCATCTGTCTTGGCCTCCCAAAGTGCTGGGATTACACAGGCAAGAGCCACAGCGCCTGGCCACTATATATTTTTAATATACTAATGAAGTTAAATGTCTGTGGATCTGAAAATAAGATTTATTTTATTTAAGGTGACAAAATGAATTTGTTTTCACAAGTTTGGCTGGTTTTATTTTTGCCACTTACTAGAAATCTAGTAAATGTATATTTTATTTAACATGGCTTTTTAATACCATTCCTTTGAATTTGCTCATCAGTAAATTTAATCAATCACTTTTTTAAGGAACAGAACAAACTTTCTAATCCTAGTACCATAAAGTGATCTCTTGCAAGGAAATAAAGAAGAATCCAAATCTGAGTGCCAGGAATCATGATTGATAAGGTGAAGGAGAACAAGTTTCCCTTTTGATTCCCAACTTCTCCTTGAAATATGACACCCAGAATATGATTCTTTCTATATCCATTTTCTCTAAGAATCTTTGAGCGATTTGCGTGTGCCCTGTGATTAATACAGCCTAGTCATAGCCTGGTGAGGCTGGCGGCAGTCCTGCTTAGAGCAGAAACACAGACCATGACAGTTACAAGCACGTGATCCACAGAGCCAGGAAAAGACCCTGAGACACAACCCACTCCTGCACCTCCTCGGTAGGAGCTATACTCAACTTGTGATCTAATTCTGAGCTCTTACAGGCATTTGGTAATCCATAAGAAAAATACTTTAAAAATTCGTACTTACGCCGGGCGCGGTGGCTCAAGCCTGTAATCCCAGCACTTTAGGAGGCCGAGACGGGCGAATCACAAGGTCAGGAGATCGAGACCATCCTGGCTAACCCGGTGAAACCCCGTCTCTACTAAAAAGTACAAAAAACCAGCCGGGCGAGGTGGCGGGCGCCTGTAGTCCCAGCTACTCGGGAGGCTGAGGCAGGAGAATGGCGTGAACCCGGGAGGCGGAGCTTGCAGTGAGCTGAGATCTGGCCACTGCACTCCAGCCTGGGCGACAGAGCGAGACTCCGTCTCAAAAAAAAAAAAAAAAAAAATTCGTACTTACATTTAATAGCAATTTATTCCTACAACTGGGGACAAAAGCTTTATTTCACTTCCAAATGGACTCCAAATAACATCAATTGGATGTGCATTAGAAAAATATAATTTTAAAATGTGTTCCTAAGAATTTGTGAAGAAGAAAAGTCATGGGAATTAGGGAGAGTAATTTCTAGGTAATTTTTCTTGGCCGCTTTTGTCCATATGATATTTGCGGTGTATGAGTTAGGTTAAGCTAGACGATGCCAAAGTAACAGAATATACTACCAAATTTCTGTGGCTTAAGAATCAGTAAGTTTATTTATTTTTCAGGTTAATAGGCCAGTATTGGTCAGGTCCAGATGATTTGGGAGAAGAAGGGTTTGCTCCATGCAAACCTAGGCTGATAGCAGCTTTATCATATTCAGCATGTGGCCTCATGATCCTAGTCACAAGGTTGATATTTTGGAGGAGGTTTTAATAGGCCAAGTCTGGAAGGAGTGTGTATCAGTTATACTTCTTCCATTGGCTAGAACTCAGTCACATGACCACACCTCACTGCACAGGAATCTGGGAAATGTAGTTCATCAAACACTCAAGAATAAGTGGAGCTGAATTTTAATCAATAACTACAAGTCTCTGCAACAAGGAGAAATGTGTACCTGATGTTTCTTGTGGAAGAGAAGAATAATTAGCTGACTTTTTCTATATAATCCCCAACCAAAAGAAGTCTGATTCATGCTCGTTTGTTCCTAAAACAGAAGTAGATCATTTGTGGGGAATATGTTATTAGAACACCCCTAGAGAGAAGCCCATTATCCAGCTTCATTTTCCAACTTCATTCTTTTGGCAGGAGACATATTTCTCTTTCTGCCTGTCCACTGAGTCTGTGCCACAAGCAACGAGATGCTGTATGTCTTGCCTATAAAGCAGGGCTGGGCTGCAAAGCTGTCGAGCCCAGTGCAAAATGGAAATGTGGAGCTCTTGATTCAAAAGCAGGAAAGCAATGTTACTAACTAAAATACAAAGCTTTTTTCTTTCTTCCCCAGTCTCTCAATTTGTCATAGTGTTTTTTACTTGCTAGTTAGTTGCATTCTAAGAAAAAGTAAACATTTAAATATTGGCATGAATTTTACCATTCATCTTAATATTGTGCAATTCCAATTATAAACAAACATTTAAGACACAGTCCAACTCATATGTGCAGTCACTGAATCTAACTACACAATTTGAATTTTGTAACTTATATATGTGCATATGCACTTTGTTCTTGCTAGAACAGCGGGCATGTTGCACAAAACCAAATCACTTATTTTTATTTCACTTCTTGAGACTTGCACATTCTACCAACATTCTACCTTCAGCTTACTGATGAATAAGGAGGAATGGAAAGGGAAGGAACTATGGGGTCCCCTATGTTTCCCTTCTGTTCCAGGCCATCATTTCCTGCTTCAGTTGCTGGCTCCAACAAGAAAAGCACAGGAGTAAGAAAGGATATGATAGGGTTCATCGGTCACTATGTTTTTTAGAATGCCATTGCCTTCTTTCTGCACACAAAGCAAGTTCTGGTTCAAACGAAAAGTATGGCGTCTCAGGGCTATAAGTGCCCCCGCTTACTCAGCAGGAGACGTCACATATTTACCTTGACCCCTGCACACTGTGGGTTCACCAAAATTCTGACTCCAATGGCATCGAAGAGATTTAAGCCACACATAGAACCCTTCTAAGTGCAGGGCCTCAAGCAACTTCATGTTCTGTGCTATACTAAAGTTCTATACTAAAAGACACGTATTTAGAGGAAGGATACCACAGACCAACACTGACGTCTACAGCAGCAAGAACTGTAGGACATGCTGTCAATTTTGTAATGGCCTTTTAAGGGGAAAAAATACTCTATTAATGTACATCTTAATTGTCAGGTGCATCCTAACTTCAGAAAATCTAAAATAACAGGGGGGAAACTTCAATTCCTAGAATTGCAGCACATAACATTCTTTTCCCTAGTACCCACCTGACTACTACTACTAACGGGCTAATATGTGTTTTTAAATATTTCAAACAACCCGAAAAACATAGAGACTGATCTATGAATCCCTGCATACCCACCAGTCAACTTTATCAAATCTCAACAGTTTTTCCACACTTGCTTCACAAGATTCTTAAGGAGAAAAAAACATTTCGAATAACACCAACACCACCTGTGGACCCCTCCTCTACTTACTTTACCTCTCCTCCCTCCTCCCAGCTGATGAGTTTCCTGCAATCATTCTTTGTCATTCACATGCATACTTTTTTACTCTCAGTACATGTATCTGTAACCATAAACATTTTTCACATTGTGAATTTGATATAGAGCAGTATAATAATACTGTACATATCATTCTTCAATATGCTTTCTTATGCATCATTATTACTTTGAGATCTGTATTTCTACATGTGATTCTAGTTAAGTCTTTTTTTTTTTTTTTTTTTTTAAACGGGGTCTTGTTCTGTTGCCCAGGCTGGAGTGCAGTGGCACGATCTCGGCTCACTGCAAGCTCCGCCTCCCAGGTTCAAGTGATTCTCCTGCCTCAGCCTCCCAAGTAGCTGGGACTACAGGCGCACCACCATGCCTGGCTAATTTTTGTATTTTCAGTAGAGACGGGGTTTCACCGTATTGACCAGGCTGGTCTTGAGCTCCTGACCTTGTGATCCACCTGCCTCGGCCTCCCAAAGTGCTGGGATTACAGGCATGAGCCACCGCGCCCGGCCTTAGTTAAGTCATTTTAATAACTAACTAGTGTAATTGTATAAATATACCCCAATTTATCTGTCTACTTGATTGACATTTTAAATATTTCTCCTTTTTCTTTATTATAAACAATGATTCAGGATATCTTCTTCCACATTTCTCTTAGTATACGTGAGCTGGAGTTTTTAAAGAAAAATACCTAGAAGTAGAAATGCTGGGCTGAAATTTATGTACATCACATCTTTAACTTTTCTGCATGTGGCCAAATGGCTCTCCAATCTACAAGCCCAGAGGCAGTGAGTGAGATGCATCCCTCCACAAGCTGGCTGACGCTTGTAAGGGCCCAACATTTGAATCCTTGCTAAACCCAGGAGTGCAAGATGTATCTTTAAATTTGCATTTTTCCCAATGACTAGTGAAGTTGAGCATCTTTTCTTATACTAGTCGAGTTTCTTTTCTAAAAAATTGCCTATTTCAATGCTTTGTTCATTTTTTTCTAGGTTATGTATCTACTTTTTATCAATTTGTGGTATTTTGTTCATTATGAATGCTACTGTTTGGTTATATGTGTTTCCAGACTTTAGTTTTTATGCCATTTATTGGGTCTCTTACAAAAATAAGATTATAAGTTTTGTGTCATTAGATTCATCAAAATCCTCCCTTTGTGGTTTCAGGTTTTTGTACCTTGATTAAGACAACCCTTCATTCCCTGTGTCATTGTCCCAATGTCAGTTATTGACAGCATCACCCTAACTCCCTGCTCTGCCTCTCTCTGATGCGAAGTTTCCCTTTGTGCGTGTGTTTTCTGCTTTTCTTGTTTTACCCACTACAGGTATACAATTCCTCCATCTCCTTCAAAATCATCTGGCCTGTTCTTAATCCTTTGTGTTTCTATTTGAATTTGAAGATCAGCTTGTCAAGATCCATTTTAAAAATCTTGCTGAAATTATTTTTTGGAATTGCTTAGATTTACAAATTAATTTATGAGAAATTGCCATGTTTAAGAGATTGAATTTTCCCTTCAGAAACAAAGTGCATATCTCCATTAATTTAGAATTTTTTATACTTCATTCATGTTTTTAAATTTTTTCCATAAAGATTTGCACAGCTTTCGCTAGTTTCAGGGTTCATTTTTTAAAACACTTTGCTGTTTACTACAATCCTTAGATCTCCTCTATAACATAATCTCTTAAATTTATTCATAGTTATAACTGAAACTGTTGTACTACACCTTGATTTTTTGCCAATTTAGGGATTACTGAATGAACTAATGCAAAATCCATTTTATGCAAATCTATACATTCCGTTTTGAATAATTTATTCAACGAAATACTTTCTAAAGAGAATCATATGCGATGAATAAAAATATCCTGAATAGATTGGAAATGTTCCTGTTTTGTTTTCATTTTAAATGCATACTAAATGCGTTAACGACATAGAAAGATTTTGGGTTCTATTAGATTCCTCAAATATAAAGACTTTGGATGCATCACTGTTTCAAACGATGAATAGTTTAAACGGAACTCCTATTTACAGCCATGTTTCCAAATGCATTTTTTACTTGAACTATTTTGAGATATAAAAATAAGCACAGAGATTTTGTGATAGCTTTGCAAGTAGCAATATTTTTGAAACATGAAATAGGCGTTTTGTCTGGAGAAGCCTTATCTATCACAGTCCATGTCTGAAATCACAGTCGTTTAATGAGCTCTGTTTTATGGAAGCTGCCGATGCCTCATTCGTAAGTCTCCCCATTCTTTCCAATGTCACACAGACTTTGGAGATGAATTTAAATTTCATCATTATCCATGACCTACAATGTGTGCATTGACCATACTAGATTTTCCCTTTTTGAATATATTCCCAACACTGCACCTCCCTGCCCTGCTTTATTGTTCGCTTGCCAGTCCTCGGCTTCATTTTATTCCTCTGGCGTTTTAAACAAAATAAAGATCCAGGCTCATGCTGAGGCAGTGCCGAACGAACCACCAAAATCCTCAGACCTCCATCCATTCCAAGGGGAGCGCCAGGATTTCCTATGCGACAAGAACAGGGAGAGCTCTCGGATCCTTTCTCCATCCCTCCAGCACTCCCCTGGCTCTCGAGAACACCGTCAATGCTCCCTAAGACCCCGTGCAACATGCAACAAGTCCGGAGCTCAGTCTCCACCCGGCCACACTCCAAGTGACAGCAATAATAGCTGGTGTTTCTAAAGTGCTTACTGGTGCCAGGGGCTGCATCCGTGTAGACTCATTTAATCCTCACAGCCCTAAGAGAGGCACGTTTGACAGATGGAGACGCTGCTCCGGGATACTCCGTGGGGGGATGACAGGAGCTGGCCCCACAGCCCGGCCTGGCTCCGCAGCGCACTGCCTGGGCCCGGCAGCTCGGAGCGGGTTCTGAGTGAGCTCCCTGCAGATATTCTCATGCTCCCTTCTCACCACGCTGCTCACCGTTTTATAGGTGAGGAAGCCAGGGCTCAGCCTTCAGACTCTCCTCTACCTGAGCCTCAGAGCCTGGCTCAGAGGCTCTGAACCCAGAACGACAGCACAGATGAAGGAGTAGGGGAACCTGTCGGAGCCGCCTGGGGCATTAGCAGATCCAAGTTCCAAATATGGAAAACTTAAAAAACGAGTTACAAACCTGTCGTCAATTTGACAGTAATATTTTTATAATTACACATTGTGAAACTTACCTGAATTATAAAGCAATTTAAATGTTGTTTTGTTTAACACCTCAGCTTGGATCTGGATGTTTTTCTAACTTAAGAACCAGAACAAGGGTCACAAATGGGTTCCTGAAGAGTAAGTTTCAGAATGCTGTGTTCACAACCATGGGGGCGTATCTGCCACTTCTGCCCCCCACTGGACAATCGAAGTTATCAGTGTGATAACCCATCTCCTAGGATGGTATTTAACTCCAGAGAGGCGGTTCCCAACCATTTTGGCACCAGGGACCAGTTTCGTGGAGGACAATTTTTCCAATGAACAGAGGAGATGGTGGTTTAAGGATGAAACTGCTCCACCTCAGATCATTAAGCATTAGATTCTCATAAGGAGCAGGAAACCAAGAGCCCTCACATGCACAGTTCACAATAGGGTTCATGCTCCTATGAGAATCTGATGCCGCTGCTGACCTGAGAGGAGGCAGAGTTCAGGCAGTAATGCGTGCTTGTCTGCTGCTCACCTCCTGCTACGTGGCGGGTCCCTAACAGGCTGCGGACCTGTACCACTCTGTGACCTGGGGGTTGCAGACCCTGCTTGGAGATGTTCTCCTTTATCCTACCTGTTCATTGCAACACTGAATAAAAATTTAACTGAAATGTTCATTATAATTCACATGCATTCAAATACTTGGTTATACTTGGGTAACTGTCAGAGTTTCCTACATTACCTCACTGCTCCAGCTTTGTCTTTTATTCCATTCCATACATCACTTCTAGACTAATCATCCAAAATGAGTGTTAGAACATGAGTTTAGAGTCACATAGACCAGCCATATCCTGACTCCATCCTACACTGCCCATTTTAGTTTCCTGTGGCTGCCGTAACAGATGACCACAAACTTGATGGCTTAAAACAACAGAATGTGTTCTCTCACAGTTCTGAAGGCCAGAAGCTCAACATCAGCTTCACTGGGTCAAAAGCAAGCTGCGGCAGAAAGAATCCATTCCCGGCCTCCCCCAGCTTCCGGTGCTACCAGCATTCCTTGGCTTGTGGCCACATCACGCCAGTCCCTGCCTCGTCTTCACATTGCCTCCCGCTCTTCTGTGTACTGTGTGCAAATCCCCCTCTGCTTCCCTCTCATAAGGACACTGTGATTGAATGTAAGGCCCATCTGGGTAAGCCAGGATCCTTAACTTAATCACATTTGCAAAGACCCTTTTCCTAATAAGGGACATTTGTACCTAATAACGTACCTAATAAGGTACATTTACAGTTTCTGGGAGTTAGGACCTGACATCTTTCTGACCACAGGTCAACCTGTGTGATTGCAGAGAAATTATTTAATCTTTCTTTATTCAGTTGTTTTCACTGTCTAGTGGGTATCTGTTTCACAGGGTTGCCTGAGGCTCAGAGGAGACGGTTTACATAAAGCACTTACTGCAATGCTTGGCAAAAAAAAAAAAAAAAAAAAAGCTTTTAATAAATAATAACTATTTGTTTTGTTTCTATAGGCCAAAAGTTCAGCATCTCTCCATTACTTTCTGTCTTAATCCCTTAGTCTATTGGGTTGGTGCAAAAGTTATTGCAACTGCCAAAGTAATTGCCATTAAAAGTAATTGCAAAAACTGCAACTACTTTTGCCCCTAACTAATAGAAATCCCTATGTCCATCATCTAGTTCCAACAATTTTCCCAACCTTGTCTTTTACTATTTTCTTTGTAGACCTTCTAGTCTAACTAGATGTGTTTGCTAAGGAGTCCCTCAACTGAGCGTTCTTGCTTCTCCCCTTTGTGTCTTTATTCTTTGTTGCTCCTGCCTGTGAAAGTTGACTCCTTCCTCTTTGCCTATCCAAATACTGTCCCTTCTGCCAGGACAAGCCCCATTCTCATCCTCTCCTTGAAGCTTTCCCCAATCGACCCAGCTCAGGCTTGTCTCTCCCTGTGAAGACAATCAGTGCTGCTCTCCACGATGCTGCCTCACTCTTACCATGATGGCTCTGTACACGTAGACCAAGCTGCCTATAGACAGCTGCATGCTATGTACGAAGCACGCAGCGATGATGGATAAACCATTGTGACAGAGAACCCCAGGAAGTCAGATCTGGGCTCACAGACTAGATTCACATCTTCAATCCCTAGGCCAGAAACAGAATAGGCAGTGAGGGGGCCTGAAGCCGCAGGCCTCCTGAGATCCCAGTTGAAAAGCAGGCCATGGTGGGTGAGAGCCTGGCCTCCGTGGGGTACGGAGGATGAGAGTCTCCCTGTGGGGTGGAGTACCAGGCCAGGCTTGCTGCTCAGAGGCGGAGGCTACAGTGGAGTCTTTCACTAAAACTAAATATAGAAATAAAAATTAAAATCTGCTGCCAATGCTGTCTGCTGCTGGACTGGGAGCTCTAGGAGTTGAGTGCAGACAGCCACAAAACTATTAGATGGGAAATAGACAGCAACGATTGACAAGGAGTGAAAGAAATAGGGAAAAATCATTTTCCTGCTAAAATAAGTCTGCAAATAAAAAATTTCATAACCCATGAAGAAATTCCATGCTAAAAAAGGCAGCCCACAAAATAAAAATTGAGAACATGTGTTCATACTGGATTAAAATAAATTCCTATGACAGCACGAGAGGTCCTGAAATCATGGTAGATATCCAAAGAAATAAATAGGATAAATTCATAAAAGTAAAAATAAATTATTTTTTGAAAAGGATAGAATCTTGAAACAAGAGCAGACAAATGTGAAGAAGAAGAAATGATAAATTTGGTTAAATAAAATGGGAAGCTGCCCAGGGAGGATGAAGGTTAATGGCATCATGATGGGAGAGACAAGTGAGCTGAAAGCTGTTCTTCGAATTGGAAGTATATTTCCAATTGAGAAAGATTAAATATGTAAATTCTATCCTAAGCACGGTGTGATAAAACTGAAAAACATTAAAGACAACAAGAAAATATTTAGGCCACCTAAGAGAAAGGGCAGACACCACAGAGACCCACTGGATCCTCAGTGGAATTAGCAGCAGCCCGAGACACAAGGCAGTGGGTTGGTATCTCGAGTGCTGAGAAAAAATAAAACCAACTACCTAGAACTTTACACACAGTTAAGGTATCACCCAAGAGAGAAGGTAAATAAAGACAATTTCAGACATACAAAGATGAAAAGAGTTTGCCAACTCTACTTAACTCTAAGTAAAATTACAGCCGAAGTGAGTACATTAGCAAGAAGAACAAACCCACAGCTAAGACTGAGATACCAGAAATAATGGCAAGTCCCAAAATTGATAAAATGTCAGTAAGATTTATGAACTATGGGATTTTTGTAATGTGTGTTTAAAAAAAAAAAAAAAAAACCCAAACTAATATTCCAGACAACAATGGCAGGATGTCAGAGGAGTTTTCAGTCAGCAGCCAAAGTTTTGTTTTATCTGGGAGAAAGATAAAAATATTTAATCACTTTGGAATTTCCATACCTAAAACCACGCTAAAGGATTTAAAGAAAAAAATGAAAAATCCATATTAAGCTAAAGAAACATAAGGAGTAATAGTAAGATCAGATTAAAAAAAGCATTATTGGAGAAAAGAGGGGGATAAGAAGAAGTAAAATCCACCAAAATGACATAAAAATCATGATCCCGTATTATCCTAATAATACAGCAGAAATATATAAAATAAAAGCTAACAGAATTATAAGAAAATTGGACAAATCCAAAAAGTAAAGGATCATAACTCTAACAGATCAAATAAAAAATTATTGAAGATATGGATGATTTTTTAGTAAGAAAATTAACAGGTGAGTTTTGACATATAGAGAATTCTGCACCCAGTAGTGATAGTCCTTTGTATGCTCCTAGAAACATTTACAGAATTGACCATGAAGAAGATTAAAATTTCAACAAATTTAAATAATTCATATTATTCAAATGAACTAAAAAATGTACAACTAAAAAAATGTACAACTAAAAAAATGTACAACTAAAAGTATAGTGTTTGAAATGAATTCATAATTCATAAGCTAAAGAACTAGATTGAAAATAAATGTAGACCATTCAATTTAAGAATTAGAAAGTGAGCGACAAGGTAAATGCAACAAAAACAGAAGTAAACAAAGAAGTAAAAAAAAAAGAGCAAACATTCGTGAAATAGATGTCAAGGAAACGGTAAAGAAGATCTGCAAAACAAAACCAGGTTCTTTGAAATAGCAAATAAAATACACGTTTCACCAAGATTGAGCACAAGAAAAAAAGTCTCAAGTAAACAGTAATTCATTCATAAATCAATGCACATGAATTCGGAATTTAGTTGAAAGAAATAATTTACTAGAAACATATAAGTTACCAAAAAATAGAAACCCAAAATAAACCAATAAACATTAAAGAAAATGAATAAGTAATCAAAAGCTTCCCCACCAAAAAGAAGCCACATACCCAGTTCATTTTACAATCAATTTTTTCTAAGTATTTAAATATCGTTTCTTTCTCTCAAACTATTCCAGAGAACTGAAAAAGAAGAATTGAAGAAGGTAGGATAACTCATGAGAGCCAAAGATGGAAAATATGTGAACATAATTGCAAAAATCCTAAGTAACATGTTGTCATATTTAAAAATTTCTAATAGATCAGGATGAAGTAGGACTGTCCTTGGAATGGACGTGATCACTGAGTTCCCAGAGCCTTGCTATGGTGGTCTGAGAAGGCGCACTGCACCTTGT
Source organism: Theropithecus gelada (assembly GCF_003255815.1). Classification (NCBI taxonomy): domain Eukaryota; kingdom Metazoa; phylum Chordata; class Mammalia; order Primates; family Cercopithecidae; genus Theropithecus; species Theropithecus gelada. The sequence goes on along the minus strand of NC_037671.1, from coordinate 128,553,006 downwards.
AACATTCTCTCCCTAAAAATGTAACCCCAACTTCATGATGAAAAACTCATCACACAAACCCAAACTGAGGAAATTCTACAAAATACCTGGCCAGTATTTCTCAAAACTCTGAAGATCATGAAAAATAAAGACTAAGAATCCATCCTAGAACAGAGGAGACTCTGGAGACCTGATAACTAAATACAGGGCTGTATCCTGGTGGAATCTTGAAACAGAAAGAGGACAGTGGTGGAAACACTGGTGAAATCCCAATAATACCTGAAGCTTAGTTAAAAGGAATCTGTTAAAGTTGATTTCTTAGCTTTGACAAATATAAGATGTAATACAAGATATTAACATTGGAGAAACTGGGTGAGGGATGCAGAGAGCTCTCCGTACTATCTTTGCAACTCTTAGTAAATCTAATACTATTCCATATTGAAAAGTTTATTAAAAAATAAAAATAAAACACCTCAACACCTACTCATGATGGAAACTCTTAGCAAACCACCTTGGGAAAGGTGTCTCAGCTTGATGATGGTGTCCATCATTGCTTCATGGTTTCCAAAGCATAAGTAGAGGTTTTATTTCACACGTTGTAGTGAGGATTAAATGAAGCAATATGTATGCAATAGCTTATGAATTAATATTATTATTCCTGTGATCCCAGCAACAACAACATCAGAAGTCTGCTTGTTGCTTTAGCACAAAGTTCTTGCCCTTGTTTGTGCCACACAGCGCTTAGACAGCCCAGGAAGTCCTTCAGACCCCTTCTCAGAATGTCTGCCAATGCATAACATACAATTCATACAGTTACTATGTGTGTACATATATAGTTGTTAAATCACGATAATACTTTTCTGATATTGAACTAAACTTTCATTCTAAGGATAGCCCTATTTGGTCACGATGTGTGGTTGAGAAATCAACAGGCCTGGGTGATGTCAGCAAGGAAGTGAGGCAGAGAGAAGAATCCACGTCCAGTGCCAGGGCTGGGCCTCCTGGGTGGGTGGGAAACTCAGGGCAAAGAGATCCTGAGAGGGGACGAGGAGGAAAGACCAAGAGGTCGGTGTGGGAACTTGTTGAGTTTGAGTTGAATGATGTTTTCAACTGGATATTTTTCATAATTGCATATCTTTTTTGAAAAGTAGTTTTTAGGTCGGGCGCGGTGGCTCACACCTGTAATCCCAGCACTTTGGGAGGCCGAGGTGGGCCTTGAGGTTAGGAGTTTGAGACCAGTTTGGCCAACATGGTGAAACCCTGTATCTACTAAAAATACAAAAGTTAGCCGGGTGTGGTGGTGCATGCCTGTAATTGCAACTACACAGGAGGCTGGGGCAGAAAAATAGCTTAAACCTGGGAGGCAGAGGTTGCAGTGAGCCGAGATCACGCCACTGCACTTCAACCTGGAAGACAGAGCGAGACTCTGTCTCAAAAAAAAAAAAAAAAAAAAGGAAGGAAAAGTAGTTTTTAAATCTTTTGGCTGACCATGCACTCACTGCAGCAGTTTAAAAAATTATGCATGAAAAGCAACACGCATGCACACACACACGTTATATTACTGCAATGAGGTGTATTAGTAATATGTAATGTATATTATAGTACTAACGTTTTTATAATGAAAACACAAGAATAAAAATTGTGAAGGATGATGTTAAAGGTAAATATAGGTCGGGTTCAGTGGCTCACATCTGTAATCCCAGCACTTTAGGAAGCTGAGGTTGGTAGATCACTGGTGGTTCGGAGTTCGAGACCAACCTGGCCAATATGGTGAAACCCTATCTCTATTAAAAATACAAAAATTAGTTGGGTGTGGTGGCATGCGCCTGTAATCCCAGCCATTTGGGAGGCTGAGGCATGAGAATCACTTGAACCTGGGAGGTGGAGGTTGCAGTGAGCCAAGATCACGCCACTGCACTCCAGCCTGGGCGACAGAGTGAGACTCTGTCTCAAAAGAAAAAAAAAAAAAAAGTAAGTACAGATATAAACATTTTTCTCTCTGCATCCCTTTGGTTTAGCAAGCGCCAGGCAGTAACATCAGGTACAAATGTAAAGTTTGAAAAAACCAGAGGAGTTGTGTCTGCAGGGATGACTTTCATAATGAAAGACTAGAGCAGGTACAGAGATTGGGGACCCCTCCCGCCCTCTTTTCCCCATCCCCTCTGAGCCCTGCTGATGTTGAAAGGTAGCTCATGCTTCATGTTTCAGCTCTGAGGTTTACTGCTATTGATGCTACATCTCAGTGACTTCTGGCTCGGAGATCACTGGTCCCACTCAACCTGCCGTGAGAGACAATTTGTGAAAAGAGCCCAGAGTCTGGAATCTGAAGACCTTGGTTTGATTCTGGTCTCTATCACTTTCCAGCTACATCATACATCTTAGACAAATCATTTGATCACTCCAAGCCTTGATTTTCTCGTTCATAAACTGGAGGTTGTATATTTCTTTCCACAGTGTAATGAGGATTAAGTGAGACAATGTAAATCAAAGTGATTTGTGAGCTAGAGTGCCAGGAACTACACCAGCATTTGTTGTTACTTTTTGTATAATCATCAACCCTGGTCATGCAGTGTACATTTTCCTGTCTACATCTTCCATCAACTATAAACAAAATGTGTCATATTCCCCCTAGGTCCAGAAGTGGCAATAATTCTGCAATCATTAGGTTACCTTTTCCTATCCACAGCACTTGTTTTCCTGTCCTAAGCAGAACACTGGTTTTCCAGCTGGGATGATTTTCCCTCCCAGGGGATGTTTGGGTGCTCCCAGTGAGGGTGGGGATACAGTACTGGCTTCCAGTGGGTAAAGGCCGGGCGTGCTGCTAAACATCCGACACTGCACAGGACAGCCCCGCCACAAAGACCAGAAAGCGTCAGTACCTGGAGTGGTTAATCCGTCCTCTGAACCAGCTGGGATGACGGGCATGGAAGTTTTGGTTGTTGATCTTTACTCCTACAGTTGAATCCCATTTTCTGTTAGAGGTCACTTACCTTCATTAGCAGAAGGCCCTGGCCAGGCTTTGGGTGTGTCTAGGGTGCCGTGACGCCTACTGGAGATGGGAGAGGAGAAGGAGACCTGCAGGGTAAGATGAGAGGCAGTGCAGGAGAGTGAGAGCTGCTGGCTCTGCCTTCATTTACGAATGTAACCTTTTTAACATGTATTAAGTCTCTGGTGGTGAAAACCTTAAAATTACTGAATTTCAGTTTTGTGTAGGTGGCAGTCACATTTTACTGCTTTCCCTTCTTCTACTGTTGTCTTCTCCCTTCTGTTCAGTTCTTCTGACTCTTTGGAAGTCCAAAAAGCCTTATGTACCAGACCATCACTCTTCTGTTCTCCCTCTTCCTCTTTCTTTTATAAATCTTTGTGCATGACACACATTAATGACCAGGAGATGCCGTTGGTAGCCTTGCATCCATTTCTGGAATCCCAAGACTTGGCCTTCACCACCACTTCCTGACCACAGCAAGTAGTTACCAAGGGCAATGGAGATATTTTCATTCCTACCCTTGGTCACTTACCCTGATGCCTTCTGTTGATTTTCAGAATCAGAAGTCAAGTTGATCATCTCAATTGTGAATTATTCAGTCTAATGGCACGGAAATTAATAAGACAAAGTCGTGAAACTCCCATCTGTCTCCAGGCTATCTACTTGTGGATGTTTATCAAGCTAAGAAACTTGCCATATGTGTAACATATTGTCTGAAGGAAAAAAAAAAAAAAAACTCTGCTTTTTTCTAGAAAATCCTGACATTGTATGTTGTGTTTTTGTTCCACCTTATTAGATGGTCTTCTCTTCTTGTCACAGGTAAATAAAATGGCTTCATCCTATTCTTGTTTCTCTGTTAGCTTTTCATAATAGTAATATGAATGGTTTCTGTTTACATGGGGTGTTCAACCTCCCTCCACAAAGAATCTAATAACATCTTTTAAGTTCAATCTGTTCTTGTATTTTGCCTTACAAACTAACATGTTTTTAAATGTCTTTTCAGAAATGATAAACTTGAATTTTCCTCATGGTGGCTTTTGTCCAAACATCTCTAATTGTTTTGGAGATAATATCCTATTCATTTTCACAATATTCCTCTAAAAACGTAGGCAATATTATGCCACCTTGCGCATGGTCAGACCACAGCATGTGGGAGTTGATTAACTCTCATTTTGCCATGCTTCTACATTGCTCATCCCTTTCCATTCTGTTAGCCCATGGATGCTATCAGTTCTCTTCTGATCATCCTTTGCGGTTAGCTGAATACTCCTTAGGAAGTTTATCAGCCTCAACTCCTGTGATAGTTACTTGAGGACGTCTTATCCTCCTTCATTAGCCTGCAGGATCAGTGTCCTTCTCTGATTGGTTTAGGACCACGTACTGAACTCCGCACATATGATCCACACAGTTCAATGTATAGAATTACAAAAATGTCTAAGATCCAAATTAAAGGAGGGAATGTGAGCATTACAAATGGATGCAACATTGAACACACATATATTTATTTCGTGAATATAGAAAAATGAAAATGTAGCATTTTTATAAAGTAATATATTTGTTTTCATGTGCTTTTCTTATTTGTTTAATCCTCGTAAAATCTGACTATACAAGCAGGGTTGCCATGCCCAACTTAGAGATGAATGAGCTGAGACTCAGAGGCTGGGTTGCCATCCCAGTGTCTCCAGTTTTGCAAGAAATAGAGAATTTCCCAACAAATTCCAGTGATCACATGGCAGTTCTTTCTATTCTGACTGTAACACTTTCTTTGAAGCTCTACTCACCAATCTTGTTTCATGTTCATCTCCCTCATATCTCACTTTCCTAAAACCCACCTTTTATCACATGTCTTCCCCCAAATCACCAATAGTTAGCAAGTGTTCCTCAGAAGGAAATAAAAAGTATTGAGCATGTGAGTTACAGCCTTCCATAATATATGAGTTTTGTTCTCCTAGATGTTCTTCTCGCACAGCCTTTCTTTTCCGGCACACTGGGCTGTTCGCCATCCCAGCCACGCTTCACACCTCTCAGCCCCGGGGAAGACGTTATCCCCTTGTCAATGCCCCTCTAGCACCTTTCTTTACCGACCAGAATAGAAATGGACTCACAGAGACTCATTCACTGCCTGTTTCTTCAGCATTTTATGCCCCTTTCCTTTCAATCCTCTGTGCTGCCTCATACATTTCTTCTACACGGTAGACATTTGGTTAATACTCCTTACCTGGTTGATACCACTGAAAATAGGAAATTAGGCAGAAAACTCACTCTGGGGACAAGACGATGTCTACTGTAATCCACCTGCAGACATGTTAGAAATTTGCACTAAGTCACAGATGCTTATAGTATGTGTGGGGGGCGGTTATTCTTACTAGATTTTTCTTTAATGATGCAAATTGGCAGCCTGAGTGTTTTGAGCATCCATGGCCATTGGAGGCAGTCTTTCAAGGAGAGTTTTCACATCAGTCACCTCTGTGCCCTCCCACTGTACTGAAAACAGTGTCTGGTATGTATTATGTACCATAGGAATATTTTTACATTTTTTTCATTGAATAATTCATTTAAATTTGATATACAAAGGGACAGATGCAATGCAAACTTTCACTGAAAGGCGCGATCCTGGAGCCTGGTATAGTGTGTGCAGGCCACATCCGGCCATCACGGGCAGGTTAGCATCTCACACAGAAAGCATTTCTAGCCAGAGAGCTGCATGGAAGCCCACCACCCTTCCCTTAAGAACACACTGCTTTATGAAAGAACAGGGCAATGGCACCTCAACATCCATACATTCCCGTTCAGACTCGAACGGTGACATACCCAGTATTCCACTGCAGGATGACACTCGAATATGGAAAATTGGTCCCAGTGACACAGCTTTTCTCTGCACAGTAGCTAGCTCCTCTCCAGCTCTTTCCCATCTGACTTCAACTTTGCGTGTTTATTTCTGCGTGAGATGGAACATGCGAGAACATACAGCACACAGACCCTAGGCAGCTCCTAACACTGGAAATACCTTCCTCTCTCGTGGACGTGCTCTGTCTGTGCAACTGCAATGAGAGATTCCAGGGCCACTGGTAACTTACACTTGGCACCAGCCCATAACTGGCTGCCGCACAACTGACCAGTGATCCATGCACAGTGTTCTCGTGGAAGTGAATGAGGGTTTTGTGAAAAATCTATGGCAGGGGGAAAAAAATGGCCCTGATGCCTGTTGAAAACAGCCAGGCCCTGCTGGAGGGAATTGTGTCACTGTCGACTGGCTCTGTTAGGAGGAAACGGTTTCCAGGCCCCGCCGGGGCCCTGGCTGGCTTCCTTCCCCTTCCTTGAAACTCCTGCCCCGGCTCTGCCACCTCCCACGGACCGACCCCTCTCTGTCACCTCCCCTTCCGCACAGTCCAGGCCAGCCGGGTGTCCTCACGCCCTCCTTCTGCTGCAGAGCTTCCGGAGGGGCCGCCTCCCGCGGGCGCTGGCCCCTTCCCAGGCCCGGCCCTCCCCAGGCCTCTCTCCCCGAGGCTCCGGCCGGCTCCCCCTTCCATCCTCCCCAGCGCACTGGCCCGTCTGCCCTCCTTGCTCCAGTCTCCACCCGGAAGATTTAAAAAGTGAAAAGCCAGGCCACCTCTGTGTGCGGCCTCGCTCTCCTTCCCTGCACACCCTGGAGAACACAGCCTTCTGATGAAACCCCAGTCTCCTCACTTTCCATGGACTTTTCTATCCACGGCGAGCTGGAACTTCTCCCTAAAGCAGCAGCGTCTCCAGCCTCCTGGGCAATTTCCCTTCCGACTCCACGACCCCGCGAGCCTCCCTACAGGCCCCTTCTCCTCCCTCCACCGCGCTGCGGGTGGTGCCCGCGCAGCCTCCGCCCTCTGGGCACTCCTATCCTTCGCACCCCAGACCCACAGCCCCAACCCAACACCCGTGAGCTCCAGAAGCTGTCTCCTCCCACCCCGGGCCAGCCTGGAGCCCCTGCTGCGGATCGGATCCACCGTGCAGGCCTCCCTGCCAGCGGCGCAGATCCGCCTCCCCACCCTGCGCTTCCCACCTGGGTCCTGTTCCTCCCGCTGGCTTACCGGGAAACTCGGTCTCATTTCCATTTCTTTAGGAAACTCAGGGATGCCTGGGACTCCTCCCGCCCTGGGACTCCCCACTGTCTGTAGATGACACAATTGAAAGTTCCGCGTTTTTAATTTTCCCTGAGTGACTGTCTAGCTGTGCCTTAGTTCAATCCTTCTTTCGATGGTTTTCTCATTGGTATTCCTGTTGCTGGTCCTCTCCCTGACCCTCAACCCGCAAACTGGCGATGTTCTTCCTGACGCCGGAGTGGCCTCTACCTCGCAGGCTGTGGAGGTCTGCCACCTCCTCCCAAGTAACACCACGTGTTTCTCAACCTGCGCCTCAGTTTGGTGATCTGTGCAAAGGGGTGGCGATCATACCTAGCTGATACGAGAGTGTTGTGAGGATTCAGTATGTTATATAAATCATGCCCCAAGGGCATCCCGGAGCTAAACAAGTTCTAGGTAGGAGTTAATGCTGTCCCCACTTGTCAGATCCCAGCAGGACACACCAGGCCGGCCACTGGCTGGCTCTGATCCTCCTCTACAGGCTTCTGTCCCTCTGGGACCTTACCTTCCTGCTCCCTCGCCTGTGTTCACACTGGATCACTCCTTCTCCTTTGACCTTGGGGCCGTCTCCATGCCCCCATTTCTCTTGTCCTTCTTTTCTCTGCCAGGAACATCTCCCAGCCATGGGAGTTCAAAGTCAATTCAATACCACCTTCTTCAGGAATCCTTCCAGGCTCGAGTTCGCCGCCTCTTGCCCTCTAAGAACAGGAAAACTCGTGGAATTATTTGCTCCCTCTATGCTCCTACCCGCATCCGGGTCATGATTTCAGCCCAGCACTTGTAACCATGCATTGGGCTTAGGCTGCTTGGTAGTGACTGCTTTGACCAGTGAAATCTGGATCCATCTGTCTTGAAGGTCACTAGACTACTGAAAGGGGAGCAGTAGGTGGCAAAGAAATACTGGCTAAATTAAAATTTTTGAAATGATAAATTTTGGAAATCATGACCAAGGGTAATGTATTCTGTGCTGGGTTTTGTCTATACTATTATTGGTTTGGGGTGTTTGCTCCGCCCTGGAACTTCAAAAACCAGTTTCTGACCTTCTTTTAAAAGTAAATCTCTTAAGATTGAAATATATCAAATTCCTTTATTTTTGATGATGAATCATAAGTAAATACTGTATGGATTTTTGAAACTTTTACATCTCAAAGAAGACATGAAAATTGAAAAATACCCAATTTGCTTTAACATGACTGCAATTTGACATATATTTTGGACTTTTATTTGCAAAAGAATGTAAAGAATATTTATTTTAAAGACTTATTTGGTAGAGCTGAAATGTCACCATTGTACTCCACTAGAATGAAACACTTGTTGGACTGGATCTTGGTTTTTTTTTTTTTTGTTGTTGTTGTTTTTAATTCCTTGCTCTTTAGACTGTTGTTTAAAATCCTATGTTTTTTAACGTGTTACCAAGGAGAAAATGTGAGAGAAAATTCCATAGTATAGAATGGAATGCCTCCCCCTACCCTACCCAGCAACACACACTTAACGATGTCTGCATATGTTCCCATCCTCATCGGCAGGCTTTTGTTCCAGTCCTGAGAAAGACAGCCTCCCACTAAACAAATAAGGCCTCCAAAGGATGTGTTTTTCTTTGGTGTTCCTGCAAATTAACATGAATCTGTGCTATGTTGTATGGAATTTCAGAGAGACATTTTGTTATTTGTCCTCAATAGGAGAATGTGCAAAATCCATGGTTTGCTTATTCCAGACACCGTTATCTCACCTTTCTTTAAATCCGCATTAGTAAGCTTGAATTCAATCACATAAATGACTTTACTTTTAAAATCATGAATAAAATTCGAGTTTACCCATTAAAAGGTATCCTTTGTTCCAAGGAATATCATTTATATAGCTTAATTTTTTAATGGAACTTAAATATTATCAAAGCCATATGTCTAGAATGAAGCATGAAATCAATGTATTAGAAATTTTCTGATATGCTACATAACAAGCACTTCCTAACAAATGCTTAGAAGGACCTATTTATACTTTTGAGCCCTTAGATTCCACCCCAAATATGTCTTCTTAAATCCACTGTTTTTCTTTTCTCTTTAATTCAGTTTGTTTGGTTTAATGATAGCTACTGAACATAAATGCCAAATTACAATGGCACTTCCCAGCTGTGTGCAGAACTTTATATTTTAAGTACCAATTTGTGATGAAAGAATGCTTCCAGCTCAATTCTCATCAGCATTAGAGGTTTTAGCAATTGCCAATTATTTTTCTAAATTACCTATTTTAATTAAGTAAAATATTGTGAATTTAAGATTATGAAGTGTTCAAGCATTATTTCATCTTTAACTAATTAGTGAGAAAAAGGAAATTATATTTTGGGACATTAAGTGGCTATTTTTAGAATAAAATGCTTCTATGGTTTCAATGCTTTAAATTAACAGAAAATGCACAAACTTCTGTCGAAATCCTGGTACATCTGGGGTCTTTGAATTACACCTTGAACTGATCATTTGTTCCAATGTAACATAAATTCGTATATTAATTAGAGTGAAGTACACCTTGAATTGATCATTTGTTCTAATGTAACATAAATTTGTATATTAATTAGAGCCAAAATGCCCAAGAGATTGAGCTTGATATCTCCCTTGACTAATTTAACACATCTAGAGCCCTCAGCAACATTTTAAAACCACCTGTTTCTATTTTGCCCTCATAGAACAAAGCCTAGAACGCAGGAAGGACCCCAAAGTATAACTATTGATATGACTGTCATCCTTAGCTCAGTTCTGAGATTTCAATTCCTAACTTATCATTGGATCTACATCTACATTCTATTTCTTACAAGGGCATTTCAAGAGATAGGTACAGACGAAGGAAAACTGGCACCAAAATCTGCCTGCCTAGCAGCTTACAGCAATGTTGGAAGGCATCGAAAGCCATTATTAACTGACACTGGCAAAGTGATTTTGAAAAATCTTCCTTTTATAAGTCAGTGCAAGCTATGATGGTCCCTAAACTGTTGCTTCAAGGCAGAGACCACAGACTTTTTCTCTAACGATTGGTCTCCCAGCATTCTCCCTCCTGAACACGGCCCATTAACGGTGGTGAGCTCCGGAGGGGAAAAGGGTTAGTCAACAATTCTGCTCGGCTGCTTCAGGGGAGAGCCAGTGTTCTGCAGTCTAGTGAACTAATTATACACTCTTGATGAGATCATTAAAGGACAATAAAGGAAAATGGAAACAATTTACAATATGTGTAGACAAATTTCGATATCGAATAATTTTTGTTTGTATTTAAATGTTGGGTAGAAACTTTTCTATCCTGAGTAATGGTTGTTTTTTTAAAAAAAAAAAATCTTCAGATTGAAACTTATCCTTTAAGCACAAAAGTATAGTCAGGAATTTTTAGTCTTTATGACTAACACAGATGATACCAATAGTTTCGTATCTTCGATCTGATCGATAAACTCTACTCTTACAATGGTGTGGTGCCCTGCAAGGGAAGGGGCGAGTATCCTTGGATCCCCCTGCAAGGGAGGGGGTGAGTACCCCTGGATCCCCCTGCGAGGGAAGGGGTGAGCACTCTTCGATCCCCCTGTCAAGGAAGGGGCGAGCACTCCTGGATCCCCCTGCACATTTTCAGTGCTTCTGTTTTGTTCATCCACCTTATTCTGGAAATTCAGTTGGGAGATTTATATTTTAGATGTGTTTTTATTAAACTACTACTTTGAGAATTGTTTTCCAATTTATTCAACAGGCAATATTAGGTAATATATTTGAAAATACAAAAACGGTGAATTTTGTCACTGATTCCTGTGTAGTCATGTGAATTCTTGGAGTTTCTAAAAGGGGAATTTTTTTACATTGGTTTACATTCCATTTCACTTGACAATTTGAAGCATCCAAAATGATACAACCAAATTGGATGGATGACTCAATTAAATACAGTGGAAGTCAATAAAGATAAATGCGAAGTAGTGTCTTGAACAGTAATAATCCTATAAATACAAACTAAGAAAGAAACCAATTAAATTTAGTGTGGGAAAAAGATGAAGAGGTTTTGATAAGTGAAAACAGTACGACTGAAAGAAGAGCCAACTATTTCAATGACATGTCAATACTATGCTATTGAGTGTAAAATGCATGAGTCTTTCTCCCTCGAAACTGCCAGCTCCTGCTGCAATGTAAGGCTCTGTGGGGTGAACAGTCTGGAAAGAAGAAAACAATGATTCCCAGCAATGGTCAGAATCCAAAAGCTGTGAGACCCTAAGAGGAAGAACAGCAGTGATATTGCACCGACAGTCATGTGTCTCTGGGGGAAGGGCAGCATTTAAGAGTCTGTGGAAAGAGGGTTTTAACATCTCCTTTTCCCAGGAGGGATGACCCAGTCTCAGAACTGGAATCCTTCTGGCATCAGGATGACAAGAATTGGGGTGCCCTTAACAACCAACCCTGGTACAGCCTCCCCCGTGGAGCTGGACGTGCCCAGGGTTGCTCAGCCAAACAGAAGGATCGAGAGGCAACATGATAGGTGCCTACGATGTGGCTATAAAAGGCTCTTGTGGGTACTGTGTGATCCTTCGTCTGCCAGTGACACCGCAGGAATCATGAGGAAAATGGGCAGCAGTCGAGATATTTAGGTTGGACATTAGCTAAGGGGCCATCTTGGCAGATCCAGGAGACAATCTGAGAGTTTATCTTAAAGGTCACAGACCCTTCCTCCTGGCAGCATAGAATCCTACGTGAGGCGGCTTTCCAGAGGAATCCTGGCGTCCCCAGTATTGAGACAGACAAAAGGACTGGAAAACTACAGGGGAGAAAAGGAATTAAATAAGCCACGCTGATTTGCCAGAAATCACTCCATTCTGTGCCTAGGTGTTGCTCTTAGACTCATGTGCTACATAGACCTTTCAGATTTCACAAAGAAAAGTACAGGATACCCAGTTAATTTGAATTTCAGATGAATAAGAAATAATTTCTTTTTTTTTTTTTTTTTTTTGTGAGACGGAGTCTCGCTCTGTCGCCCAGGCTGGAGTGCAGTGGGCGGATCTCAGCTCACTGCAAGCTCCGCCTCCTGGGTTTACGCCATTCTCCTGCCTCAGCCTCCCGAGTAGCTGGGACTACAGGCGCCCGCCACCTCGCCCGGCTAGTTTTTTGTATTTTTTAGTAGAGACGGGGTTTCACTGTGTTAGCCAGGATGGTCTCGATCTCCTGCCTCATGATCCGCCCATCTCGGTCTCCCAAAGTCCTGGGATTACAGGCTTGAGCCACCGCGCCCGGCCAGAAATAATTTCTTAATATAAGTATGTATCATGAAATATTTAAGACATGCTTATACTAAAAATGTTTTTGTTGTTTATGTGAAATTTAAAGTTAACTGAGCATCTGTGTTTGATCAGGCAACTATAGCAAGAACCACATGCCTCACACATACATGGTCTGTGTCCTCTGGCCACCTGCATGTGACATGCTGAAACTATCACATCAACAAAACAAGCCCAAAGCTCTTATCTCTGAAGCGCTGGGAGTTAAGTTACTACCTCAGAGGAGATGAGCACTTTTTAAAAATTAAATGTGGGGGGCCAGGCGTGGTGGCTCAAGCCTATAATCCCAGCACTTTGGGAGGCTGAGACGGGTGGATCACGAGGTCAGTAGATCGAGACCATCCTGGCTAATATGGTGAAACCCCGTCTCTACTAAAAAAATACAAAAAACTAGCCGGGGGGAGGTGGTGGGCGCCTGTGGTCCCAGCTACTCGGGAGGCTGAGGCAGGAGAATGGCGTAAACCCGGGAGGCAGAGCTTGCAGTGAGCTAAGATCCGGCCACTGCACTCCAGCCTGGGAGACAGAGCGAGGCTCTGTCTCAAAAAAAAAAAAAAAAAAAAAAAATTAAATGTGGGGAAAAAAAACATGGAATACATAGATACATTAACTCACAATGCAAAATGATTTATCCTTGGCCTCCAAAGTCCTCACACCTAGATTACTGAATTAATTTTTCACTGTTTCTTCCTACTTTCCACTTTCTCCCCATACCTCTCTTATATACAAAACTCTCAAATCGACTGGTGCAAAGGCTGCTATCCTAATGTGACTTCCCCTTTGGGCATCCAGTGAATGCCCAAACAGGCATGAAACACCCTTCCTGAGCCCCCCTCCAAAAGATACTTCTGCTTCCTCTGCCATTGAGTGGTACCCTGGGCTAGGAAGTTACAGATGAGGCCAGTGAAGAGGAGGCTGGCCCCTCCATGAAGCCAGAAGGGTCATTCCAACTCGAGAGATCAGGGAGATGGCATTTGAGCTGCACTTTGAATAATGAGTAAAATGTAGGTATGGGAAGTTGGGGAGAGAGAAGCCTGGCTGGCCTAGGGCAAAAGCCCTGGATTGGAACAGGTCCTGTGTGTTCTGAGAGTGAGAGGCCCTATTGGCTGATGGTTAGAGGATGCCCAGATTCAACAAACTACTGACCTTTCTGTAATCTCTAGAAACCTTTTTTGAGTACCGTGTCATGCAACAGGACAAGTTACCTGCAACTACTTTAAGCATCAGAAACTAAGAAGTTCATTTAAAATATTTCTGATCTGTACCTTTCCAATTTCATTTGCAGTATCATTATAAATCCACTCAGCTGACTGTAAATCTCATGCCCATTTCAGAAGCCCTAGCTGAGTCTCTATCCTGTCCCAACCCCACTCCGACCGAAGATAAGATTCTGGTGGCTGATCTGCCTTTGTGCCCACGCACATCCTCTTGCTTTACTTGCTAGCCTTCTCAGCCGCCTCTAGATCTCGGCACACACCGTGCTGTTCCGGGGCCTTTTTATATGCTGTTCCCTCCGTCTGGAATGTCCTTTCCCCTCTTTTCTCCAAGTTCGTCCTTCAGGATTCAAGCTAGGTATTGTCTCCCTCAAGAACTCTTCCCTGAGCCCCGAGACAGGCCGAGGGGCCCTTCGCAGCGCTCTCCTGTGGAAATCCTCACCGCCTTGCCTTTGGAATGTTTCTCCCAGGGGCCCTGAGCTGCCGCGGTCTCCTCTGGCTCTTGGCTCCTGCAGCCCCTTCTCCATCAGGGCTGTCAGCCAGTCTCTAGGCTTCAGCCACCGCCTTTAATAAGCTCATGACTCCGAAATTGCAGTTTGCCTGAGCCACAGACCTATATAGTGAGTTATCTGTTCCTAAAAGCCTCAAGGTCACTCTCAACATATTTAAAGCTAAACTCTCATCTTCCCCAAGCCTGCTGCTCCTCCTACATCACTTCTCCATCCCTGAACACCCCCTCAGAGGAGCCTGGGGGCCGTTTTAGACTCTTCTTCGCCCTTCTCCTGTACCAGCACTCCAGCCCAGTGCTCCACAGGTCCTATCTGAGCGGTCTCCCTACAACCCCCGTGCCCGGTGACTCCCTCCCCTTCCACCGCGTCTGCCTGGGTTCCCACTGAGGAGCTCTCTCCTTGGGAGCCGTGCCCCTCCCACTTCAGTCCTCCCCGAACCATTTGTATTTATTTTCTATTGCTGCCAAAACCAATTTACAGAGTTGGGGGCCTAAAACAGCAGAAATTTATTATCTTACAGCTCAATAGTGCAGAAGTCCACATACATCATACAGGGCTAAAATCGAGGTATCTGCAGAACCGTGTCCCCTCGTGGGGCTCTGCTGGAAAGCCTGTTTCCTGGCCTTTTCCAGCTTCCTCTCCTTGGCTTGTGGGCCCCTTCAAAGCCAACTTCTTCAAAGCCAGCAACGTTGCATCTCCCTGACCATTTTTCGTGTCATCTCTAGCTGTACTCTTGTGCCTCACTCTGCCACTTTAAGGACCATCGCGATGACTTTTAATCCACCCAGATTATCCAAAAGGATCTCCCTATCTCAAGGTCTTTCATGTGAGCATGTCTGCAAAGTCCCTTTTGTCATGTAATGCAGCATAGTCACAGGTTCCAGGAATTCGGTTATGGTCATCTTGGCAGTGGTGAGCAGAATATTCTGCCTACCACACCGTGGAGTGATCTTCCTAAAACACGTCTCTTCTCCTACTGACAACTACTAACTGCTACCTGTGGAGCAAAGTCCAAACTTAATGCTCTCCATCCTCTGTCCCGTGTCCAGTGGCACCTACATTCAAGAAACCACTGACGTTTGCAGTGGTTTCTTGAATGTAACCACTCCGTAACAGTGGGACTGCCTCTGTGTCTACTAATTCTGCTCTTCAGCCTTGAGTGGCCTTCCCTTCCCTCAGCTACCACGATCATTCCCAAGTCACCACCTCTGCATGCCTCCTGGGACCCACCCTCCGAGGCGGAATTGCTCACTCCCTCTAGGTGCTTGCTGTCCCTACACCCACATCTCTCATGTCACCTCTCCCCCTTTATTGAACCTTGCTGGTTACCAGCAGAGCTCCCCATGAACAGGGAACTCGTCTGCCCTGTTGCTGCATCCCCAGCACCAGGCATAGTGAATTACAAATGTCAGTGGGATGGGCGGATGAGCGCACATTAGGCTGCAGAGCTCGTGGGCTGCTCCTGGGGCCCATGCTTGCTCTCACACTAATATGAGAATAGTTATCCAGCTAACTAAGGATGTCAACAGCCACTTCTCAGAATGAAAAAGGACATGAACCAATGTTTCACTTTACTACACCACTAGTAGATCAAACGAAGCCACAAGCACTCGGCTTGGAGGATACTATCATTCCTTATGTTCTGTTCCCCACCGTTTGGGCCAGTTAGTATTTTCTTCAGTGAACCTTTCTTGAGTGTTCAATAACACTATGAAAGTTGTCATTAGACCAAGAACAAATGGGGTATAGTTTACTCCTTAATTGACAACTAATGAAGATTACCAAGCTGACGGGCTTAACCCTTGACTTTTCTATTAGGACCTAAAGAATCCATAGAAATGATCTACAGTTCTTGGAAAGAAAGAGAAAACAAAATATTTATGGGTTCATGTGTAGACCCTTATGGATAACACCTCTTTTATTCCTCACCAGGACCATGTGAGGTGGTAACTCTGAGAGAATGGGAAATGCTCCAAATTCTTAGGCACATGGAGAAACCAAGATTGGACCTTCACCTATGTTTTTGCTGCTTCTGTAGTAAAATGAGGCTGCTGACTGTATTAAGAATTGTACCTACAGGGAGTTTCCACCTTGATTTATGTTTGGGCTGAGGAAGATATTGAGATGGGCTTGAGTGGAGAATTACAGTAAAAGCAATCCTGATGACATGGAGGAGGGAGCAGTGGGTTTTAGTAACTGCTTGTGCATGCCTGGTTGAATTGAACCACTAAACCTCTTTCACCCGTCATTACTTGTATCTTAGGATGGGGGAATGAGCTATTTGAGCTGATGAACCCTTAAAGAGCAAAGCTTCCATTTTTATGCAAATAGCCAAGAGCAATAAAACCTAGGAAAGAAAAGTAGGAACGTGGATTACAGTAGGATGTGTGTCATTAAAAGTTACAGCAAGCCAGGTGGTTATTCAGAAGTAAGCGCCCAGTAAGGACAACATTTCAAATTTGTGTTTTAAATTATTTTTAAATGAGAAGAGGTAATAGCAAAATATAACCCTGAATTTCACTGGTTCTCTAATACATTGCAATCTTAAGATGACATAACTATGCACTTTTGAATTAGACATTACTAGGAAATAATATTGAACACTCTAATGTGCCAGGTACCCCCTCACACTGCAGCAGGCACAGGGCTTTGGTGCTGGAAGCCCTTGGAATCTGACTTTAGTACCACTCTCCAACTAAACGTGCCTTCTTTAGCTTTAGAAACCCATTTTGCAATCCAGGTATTGATCATGCTGCCGTATTATACAGTGGCTCTGTGTAAGAAAGCACATCCAGATCCTTCCTGAATAGACCACTATCATGTTGCTTGGAGGTAGAACTGAGGTCATGTGTTCGAGACCAGCCTGGTCCAACATGGTGAAAGCCTGTCTCTAATAAAAATACATTTTTTTTTTTTTGAGAATAAGCTGCTTTGAATGCCATGAGCACAGGCTTTGGAGTGAGAGAGCTGGGCCCAGTCACAGGTCTTCTGCTTCCAGGCTGTGTGACCTCAGCCAACTTAGGGAACTTCTCTGAGCCCACGTTGTCACTGCATACTGTTGTTGTAAGGGTTACATAAGATAACCTTTTTAATGAATTTAAATGTTGCATCTGTCTGACATTTAGCTAGAGTTTAAAGAGTGTAAAGTTTCATTTTAGCTAAAAATAATAAATACTGTTATTTATTATAATATTAATCTATTATTTCTTATGTGTTATATAATATATAATTTATGATATGTATTTATATCATTTTAGCTAAAAATAATAATGTGATTTATTATACTCTAAATTTATCATATTAGTTCTTGTTTTTAGCTAAAATGAAGTAAATTGATGTGCTATAAGGAAGAGTTGTTCTACACTTACTATAATTGCATTTATACAATTTTTAAAAACTAATACTGAATCTCTAGTGAAAAGAGTACTGGACTGAGTCTCACATTACGGATTTTAGTCCTGATTCTGTACTCAATAATTTTTTTTCTACCTTCCTCAGCCACAGTATTCAGTATTTAATATAATGAGTGTTCTGGTAAGTTCTTTACATACATTATCTTATTTACTTTTACAAGGTCAGGGGTGACATTGACCCAATTACTCGTCCTTTCTACATTCTTCTTCTGCAAGATAAGGGTGTCAAATGTTCTCTCAGGTCATTTCAGCAATAGTATTCTAAAGGAATGCCTCCCACAAGTTGTTTTCTAATTTTACTTTGAAGAATTCCAGAGATGACAGTCCTAAGGTGTCCGTGACACTGGTAGACACCTCCCCCTCCCATTCAGTGGCCCCGATCCCTCATTCCGCCTCCACCCCTGTGACTTCCTCTCTTTCCGCCTCCCAAGATGGACAACCCATATTCAGCCCTGCTCTCTCCTTGCCAGCCCTTCTCCGACAGAGCCTGGCTTTCCCCATCAGGTGTTGGTTAGCCTTTCTCTGTACCTTTAGTTACTTTTCATTTCGGTTATTTTTGCTGTGTGTCTGGGAATCACTATTAGGTAGAGAGAACCATATCAAAGACATTACTCTGCATGGGTCTGTCCTCTGTCAAGTCCAAGACATAGATTCATTGTCATCTCTTGTATTTTTTTGGACACGAGTTTGATGAGGTTTCTTAATTTTGACAGAGTTAATGCTTCCAAGAAACTTAATAAAGATTCTACAGTCATTTGAGTAATCAGGGAGCTACAGTGGAAATATATCTGTGAGGAATAAAATCCATCCCCTGGAAGCTGTCACCAAAGACTCAACAATCATGTTCCCCACCCAGCATCCTTTCTGGACCTCAAGATGTCTTGTCAAGTGTATTTAATGTCCAGGATATTTAATTTACCACAGAATTAACTCAAATCTATTTGTATTCATTTTCACGCACAGTTTTGCAAGTTACCAAGACTTAAAATAATGGAGGTTTTCACCTGTAGGTGAACAATGACTTTTTTTGTTTTCATGTACTGTACTCACGAAAATATATTGACGAATTAATAAGTGGCATACCTTTCATAGTAAATTTTAACAAAATAACTTTCATAGAAGCTTGAATTGCTGCATGGACAATATTGACATCGTGATAGGAAACTTAGGCATTTTAGTAATTAAGTTAAACAGTTATTTTGCTCCCACAACTCAGTTTTCCTTTCAATTTTCCAACCCCAATCAGAATTACTGAACCTGAAACTTGCTGAGAAGAATAATATGTAGTCAGCTCAATTTCCCCCCTTGAATATGCTTAAGGGAACAAAACCCTCTCTTCTTGGAGGAATTCCCACCATGCTGTCTGGTCTTTCCTGTCTCCCTCAGCTACCATATTAAGCATTTACTATCTTGGGCTTTCTGCTAGGCTTCTTGTAAATATCATTTTATTTGCTCACAAGCACTTTATGTGAATATGAGGCACCTGGAGCCCAGCGCTCCCCCACGCCCAAGGTGACAGTTAGGAAGCGGCAAAGCCAGGATTTAACCTGTGTGTTAAAGCCCATGCTCTCATCTGTCCCACTAGAAAACGTGCTGCTCTTAACATCCATCTTCCAGGTCATGTAATCAACACCATGTATACTTGGCTCTCTGTTACCTTTTGCATTTCAATATAATCCCATAGCCTGGGGTTCAAGGTCCTCCAGGATTTCACTCTTACCTGCCGTGTCCACTTTATTTGTCATTACTCCAGAGGTTGAATCTTCATCAGGAAGCCTAAGGTTTTTAATCCCCACCAAGCTGTGCCTGCTGTATTTGCATTCTTGATAAAAGCCTTATTTAGGATTATTCATTTTCAAATCTTCAAGTGGGTGAACTGTTGTTCTGTTTGGGTTTGGGTTTACTATGTAATGTGATGCCTTGCAGAACATGCCATATCAGGGCATTTTGATGTACTCATATGTTCGAAGACTGGATGCATTCCTTTGTACGGGTCTGCACATATATGTAACCAGTTCCTTCTTGATGGACATTAGGTTATTTTGAGGATCTTGCTATTGAGAACAATATCATAACTTATATTTTGTACATGTGCATATATTTTGGGCACTTGTGTATACATATCTGAGCAATAGTCTTTTTTTTTTTTTTTTGAGATGGAGTCTTTCTCTGTTGCCTAGGCTGGAGTGCGGTGACACTATCTTGGCTCACTGCAACATCTAACTCCCAGGTTCAAGCAATTCCCCTGCTTCAGCCTCCCGAGTAGCTGGGATTACAGGCGCGTGCCACTATGCCCAGCTAATTTTTGTATTTTTATTAGAGACGGGCTTTCACCATGTTGGACCAGGCTGGTCTCGAACACCTGACCTCAGGTGATCCGCCCACCTCGGCTCCCAAAGTGCTGGGATTACAGACGTGAGTCACTGCGCCTGGCCTTGAACAATACAATCTTAAGAATAGAAGGTGCATGTTTCATTTCGAAAGAGATCAACCCTGACCCCCTCCAATCCTCCAGATGTTGAAAAGATAGTCAAGGTCCTCATTTTCTCAATTCGGTGTTTTACCTTTGGGTGTCCTCTGACATCGGGGTTCAAGTGAGTTCATTCCATGGCTCCATCCCACTACCCAGCACCCAACAGCTTTACTAAAAGCTGCGTGGACCTCTCAAAATCCAGGAGCTGCTTGTCGAGTATTTAGAAAGGGATTGAAATTGTAGGCATGTGTTTGGTATAGCCATAAAAGTATCTTCTCAAATGTATTTGCATGAAATTTTAAGTAAGTCTAGATCTTCTGAGTGGGACAGACTGGATACGTACCTGCCGGAGAACAGATACTGAAGGGTCAAATACAGTTCATTAGAAGACACACAGAACTGCATGGGCAGAAAACACCTGTCCCACAGCCTGGGGTATGGGGCTTGCTGGAGCCTCCACATCCTGGACTCTGCTGGAGGAAAAACTGAAAGTAACCCACCAGCTGCCAGGGCCCAACCCCAACCTGCAGAGCCAGGACAGCCAGGTCTTGGCAGGTGCTGACTTACAAAAAGAACGGTCCTGCTAGGTGAAGTGTGGTCAGGGAGAGGCGGCCGCAGGTGATCTTGGAAATCAATGCTCATTATCAGCGTGGCTAGTCGAGCTCTGGCAGGACCATGGTTCTCAATCCTGGCTGCATATTGAAATCACACGGGACGTTTTAAAAGTTCTGATGCCAAATTCTACTCCCACTTGTGGTGCAATAACCCCAATCCCCCTCAAATGCCCCCAAATAATCTGAGTCACATGTGCTTGACACGGGCTTTTCAGCTTTCGTTTGGTTTCGGCCAGTTTCTTCCTCTCCTGCTCCATCTGATCCCACAAGAGAACAGCCTCTGGATTGGCAAGTGCAGACTACCAGAGTGGTAAATGCTTGCCCGAGAAAGATCTCAGTTCACACTGTCAGAGGGTGATTTTCTCCACCTTTCTGGTCCTGCAGGGATTCAGATGTCACATCTGGAGCTTAGCTGGGCAATTTTACAAGCTTCCCAGGTGGTACCTGCAGCCAAGTCTGAGAACAACTGCGGTCTGCAGTAGGGCTGCAGCCAGGGTGAAGCCCACTGGGTCCAGCCCCCAGAGCTGGCAAGATCTGGCCAGCGGTAAAGACCCCAACAAAGCAGGGCATGGTGGTCTCTAACTCTGACTATGAAACTGGTGATGAAGACAGAGCCAGTCCTTCTGGTTCTCGGTAGTGCAGCAGGGTTGTCAAGGGCTGTGCAGAGTCAGGGAGGTGGAGCTGCTGTAGGACTCACCAGAGACCACACAGCAAGACAAACTCCAAACCGATCAGCCTGGCTGCTAATGGAATCCTATCCTAACCAAGTTTCACTAGGAAATGTGTGCAACTCCACTGCAGGGCATGGCTCCAGCTGGGAGGGACTGCAGGAAATCAGGACCTGACCCACCTTTTTCTTTCCAATTAAGTGGATCCAGCCTGTGCACAGTGCCTGGGATGTGGCTGGCAGCTCCCACCTGGGGGTTTTCAACTATTGCCACACCTACTTGCTAATTCAGCTGCTTTTTTTTTTATCAGCTCCACATTTTTTTTTTTTTTTTCCGAGACAGAGTCTTGCTCTGTCACTCAGGCTGGAGTGCAGAGGCACGATTTCAGCTCACTGCAGCCTCTGCCTTTCGGGTTCAAGCGATTCTCCTGCCTCAGACTCCCCAGTAGCTGGGATTACAGGCACCCACCACCACGCCCAACTAATTTTTTTGCATTTTTAGTAGAGGCAGGGTTTTGCCATGTTGGCCAGGCTGGTCTCGAACTCCTGACCTCAGGTGATGTGGCTGCCTCAGCCTCACAAAGTGCTGGGATTACAGGCGTGAGCCACTGCACCTGGCCTTCAGCTGCACTTTTGAGCTAGATGTAAATGCCAAGGATTTTATTAGTATAAAAAATAATATTGTCCATATTTTTGTATCGTTATTCTTGTATCTAATTTTGTTATTGTATTTTATTAATTTAGAAATGGTTTATGAGTCATTCGAAAAGTATTTAGTAGCATATTAAATATTAAGATTATTAAGACAATTTATACCCAAATAGATTTAGACCTTCAGTCTGAACTCCTTTTGGTGTAATAACTTTCATTGTAAAATACAAAGCTTGATAAATAATTGTAATGATAAATTTTCAAAGGGAAAAAGAATTTGTAGACCTGAATTATTATTTTAAATCTATAAGTAATATATTTTAGAGATAAATAGATATCGTGATTTATTTTTAAGCTGTCGTGAATCAAAGAACAGCCTTTCTCAGATAAGCAGAAATTGATTAAAATGGACATTATTTCAGATTTTTATTTATATTATTTTTCTGTTCTCATGCCTAATCATGAAGTTCTACATAGCTCCACATTTTAAAAAAATGTTTGGCTTAAAAAAATAAGATGTAAAATACTTGTTTTTGAAAACACTGAGGCCATATCAGGAAGGGTAATCGGGAGGAAAAAATTAGGTCAGAATGAGTAACAAAATAGTATTTGTTTCTATTCGCACTTGCTCTGCAATAGCCATAATCTCCCTCAAATTCCTTTGGATATCTCAGTCACATGTGTTCATGGCACAGCCTTTTCAGCTTCCATTTGGTGGCTGCCAATCTCTTCCTCTTCTGCTCCATCTAACAAGAGAATATCCTCCACACTGGCCTCTAAACTAAGTCCCCAGTTCACACTGCCAAAGTGTGAATTTTCTCCCAGGTCTGGACAAGACTCTGCCTCAATTTCTCATCCAGCCTCCATGTCAGTCCACACTCAGTGGGCGCTGGGAATGATTTTTTTAAGGAACCTCGGGCTCTTCCCTCGCTTGAGTTAAGAAGCTTCATAGGAGAGAGAGTAGAGCTACCTTAAAATCTCTTTGAACCTTTCACTCCTCCAGGAATGATGGGGGCTGGATTGCAAAACTATCAGATTAACAGATAATACAGTTCTCAAATTCATTCCACCTCTCAGCCACTGGCCCATTGGTTTGGGGCCCTTCAAGCTGGGCCCCCATCACACTTGATTTCCAAACATTGTGAACTAGATAGGCCACATGGTTTAGAGACAGAAACCTAGATTTAAATCCCAGTTAGTAATGTTAGCCGAGTGCCTTAGGCAAGTCCCTGAACCATTCTGAGGTTCATGATACTGACTTTATTTCCTGGCAGAGCTCCCATGGTGATTTGGTAAAGTAATGTGTGCTCAGGGTATGTACGTATGTATATAAACCAAAGTGCTAGACAAGGGTTTGCAACGGTGATTTTTTTTAACAGAATTTTGATGCCAAAAGCATGTGTTGAGCCTCTCCTAGGTGCCTTACACACATATGTTAGGGTCTATGGGAGTTTTTTTAAAAAATACTAATACCGGGTCCCTATCCCCAAGGGCCAACACTCTACCAAGGAAACGTGGGTGGCAAGCGCTTCATGGTCACACACAGAATGCAGACAAAAGCTTTAGAAAGGTCTGATGAAGCAAAGCCCTCAAGAGGGGTGACAGTTTCCCGGGATGCACGTTAAGTGCAGTCTAGGACCGGGAACAGCATAGCAGAGGCACCAACCAGGGAGGTCGCGTTGCCTGCACAGGAAACAGTAAATCATTTAGTGGAGACAGCGTGGGGCAGGGGCTGGTAGGGGGCGCTGAGGACGGGAGAACGAAAGGGCCCTGAGGGAGAGAGGTCTGACTAGAACCCAAAGAACACACCAAATCTCAATGAGGAACAGCGGATGGGGGGTGACGTCACTCATCCCTTCAACCAGTGGAGGAACCAGTACCAATGCCTGGAGGAACCAGTACCAAGAATACACCCTTAAAGAAGACAAAGGCCCACCCCTGTGGAGACCCCTGTCTCAGGGGGAAAAAGGGGAAATGACCACAAACCTCCATCCTCGTGATAAGTGTTGAGATCTGGGTAAGCACAGAGCACTAGGGTAACCCAGGGGAGAGGCGCTGGTCCAGCGTGGGGTGAGCAAGGAGGGAGCTCAAACTCAAGCCTTCGAGACAGTTCACCCTGTCCAGGCTTTGGGATGCTAACTGGAGGGAGGGAGCCTGGCAGAAAGGGGAAAGCTGGGAGGAGAAACATCACTCAGAGGCCTCTGAACGGCCCAGGAGAGGGGCCAGGGAGGCCTCATTTAGGACAGTGAAGATGAGAATGGGGGGACAGGGGGGAAGAATGAATGAAAGGGCATCATTGCATCTAAGGCACCATTAGCCATTTTTTTAAAACTTCCTTAAATACATAATTATTTTTTAAACGTTATAATTCTAATATAATACAATTTCTCTTATCTGAAATCTTCACTGGTTTTGCCAACAAGCGCCCCGATTTCATCCAAATACAAGTGTAATGAAAGACAGATGCATTGTTTTGAGTAACACAGAAGCTCCAATTCCTTGGCTGCAGTGGTTGGCGCGGGGTTTCTGGGCAGCCTCGCTTGCGCCCGGCACATGTGAAGGGGTTTTGTCCTCATTTCCTCTGCATCTGCTGAGGGCAACACTGAATCTGTCTTCTCTCCCTGCTTTCCTCTTTGACTGTTTTGTTTGTTCCATTTGCCCTGCTCAACAACAACAAAAAAAAAATGTAGATTAGAATCGGCCCTTTATTTCAACAGCAGTGAAAGAATTATTTTGTTAATTGGTATATTGATACCCCAAGAACTGCTTACTGTGCCAAGTTATTAAGAATAAGTAGGCGAAGGGGCAAATTAAACTTTGAATCACCTGTTCCTTTGGGCAAAATACATAAACCAAATTGACTGCAACCAAATGTCATATTATTTACATGGCGTGAGCAATTTATTTTCTAAAAATGTGCTCAACAAAAGATTTGAATTTGCTCTTAAGCATATAATGGATCCCACTTAATAGTGAAGCTCTCTCATGTGCCCTTCTGTATAATTAAATCATATGGAAAAATGTCACAAAGCAAAATAAAATGTATTTATTTCAGCCATATCTTCCCACAGCATGACATGAAGTCTGAAAAAAGAATCACTAAGCATTTTTATGCCATCTGTGCTGGTAGGGGATACATTTACCAAGTATGTCACTGTAAAATATTCCATTTTGAAATAAGCATAGTCTACTTATTACTATATAGTGTCTGGCTGAATGAGTACAAAATTGGGCAAAATTCCATATCTGACAAAATACTCTTTTTATTTGTTATTTTGTTGCATAACTAGTCCACCATAATGTCCTTTACTGAATTCCAAGAAATCCAAAAAAAGAATCATAGATTATATTTATGTTAAAAATCTGCATCTTTTCTATCCAAATAAAGTTCAGATCATCTTTTCCAACAGTTGAAATTACAGCTTCTCATTAGCAGAATGTGTCTCACTGTGACAACTGGGATGATGATGCTATTGGGTCTGTTAATCTCTATTGCAAAAGGAGAGCTAAAATGTCTGCATAATCAAAAAAGCTGTTGTTTCAGTTTGCTGGTAAAACACAAAGTTGTATCCATTATGATTTCCACCTATCAGACAGAAGAAGCCTGAAGCTTATAGTTTGCCATTATTATGACTAAATTTTATGAATACTTACAGAATTTTTATTTCCTATATGCGTTAAGCCCTCTTTGTAGTTTGTTAATGAGATGTAAAAATTCTGTAAAGTTTTCAGAGGGCAGTTTGATCGCCTCCAAAAAGCATTAATGGGTCCCAGCTTAATCACTGGTTTATGAAGTAACCCTGGTCTATGCTATCCTGCAAGGTGCTTTGCCAAGTTGAGATATATCATGGCATTCTTTTGAGACACATGTGAATAATAAAATGTAACATAGTTTACAAAGGAAAATACTTTATAACTATGTTGAGTTCCTTCTAGTTGTAAATCTTCCCAAGTCAATAATATTCACATCAAAATTTTCAAATCTAGCTAAATTAAGGAGATGTGACTTAGTAAAAAGTAACAACATAAAATTGTATCATTTTCATCATGATTGTACAGAAAAGCTATTATTTTTCTAAAATGAAAAAATACAAATTTTAGTTTGTCATAGAATCAAGGGCTAGATTCACTTAATAAATTATCTTGATTCTGCTCAAAACTCTGAAAAAATTTAAAGCTCTGTAAGGTTTTTGAAGTCCCACTTCCTTTCAAACCAACCCCACTATCTCCCTGAAGTCATTTTTGACGACTGCCTGTGAATGTGATTTGTAAACTATTAGACAACACACAAAAGTGAACTGCTGTCACTAATCATATAACTATCATTCAAATCGTGGCAGCTACACTTTCCAATAGTTCCCATAGGTTTCCAAGTGAACGTAGTATTTTTTGCTGTAGTGTTTGTTTTATCAATTGATTGTATGTATTTTTGTATTCTTTTGTATACTGTCTTTGAACTTGACCTTAAATATTTTCTGTCCATGGCATATCCCTTGATGTGATTACAGGTCAAAGTCCACATCATAGATGCCTAAAGTATCGTGTAGGAAAACAGAATGGGTGCTTCAATAAACATTTATTAAAGCATTTGGCCAGGCGTGGTGGCTCATGCCTGTAATCCTAGCACTTTGGGAGGCTGAGGCAGGTGGATCACCTGAGGTCCAAGACCAGCCTGGCCAACAGGGTGACACCCTGTCTCTACTAAAAATACAAAAATTAGCTGGGCATGGTGACGAGCACCCGTAATCCCAGCTACTCAGAAGGCTGAGGCAGGACAATCGCTTGTCCCCGGGGCCAGGATTGCGGGTTGGGGGTGGGGGCAGAGTTTGCAGTGAGGCAAGATTGCACTACTGCACTCCAGCCTGAACAACAGAGCAAGACTCCGTCTCAAAAAAGAAAAAAAAAAAACTTTATTAAAGCATTGCATGCAATCTGCTTTAACTCCTATTCTAATAAAACAACAGCAACAACAAGAACTCTGAAAATGACTTTCGCCATAATTAGTTGAAAATGTTACTTTCCTTTGGCCCAGCTGTATGTAACTCATTATTATATCTATGTCTGAGACTTAGTGTGCATTTTCAATATAATCAAAGACCACCTTTACCAAAAGAACAAATTTTAAAGTTCTTTTATTCCTGTGAACCATATTCTCCAATCACCTACACTGAATATTTTAAATGGGAATTTTTGAAGTGTTAAATATTTATGACCATGCTTTTCTTTCCTAATTTATATGGAGTGCTGGAGCTTGTGGCCATAATATACTAATGGATCAACTTTCAGTCTGAAAGTCTGAAACTTAATACACTGATTTTACCACCTGCAAAAGATATCCATATTTGAATAAAAGCGACCAGAAGTGAAGCTAATCGATTTAATAACACACGCAGTTATTTCCTCTTTCTTTTAAAACCCAGAAGGAAAGTGGGGTCCATATGGTCCTAATTGTGTTATTAGTTCTTAGTTTTCCTGTAGGTACTCTTCTAAGTCTTCTTTTGAGCAAATATCATGAAAAGCTCAAGATGAGAAGCAGGGTTGATTTGAATGAAAGACTAATCCCAGTTGTCCTTTTTTTAACTGATAAAAACCATGATGATCAGGATGAGTCTCATTGAAGCGTGTATTATGATAAAGTGAACTACGGTGCATGGAATCACATTTGATGTTCAGGGATCTCATCTGAGAAGGAAGGAGAGCACCTTTCCTCAGCCTGGAGAAAATGAGGTGTCGGTGGGTGCAGGCAGAGCTGCATCTGCCAATGTGAATGAGGAAATCCAAATCTGATTTTCCAAATGAAGTCAAGATTCGGGTCAACTGTGGGGCAAAAGAACAAGGATACCACTGCTGGTTCAGGACGAGAGGTGCTGGTTGGGAACAGCCATGGAACTGGAGGTGTGGTACTGACCAGGGATGGGAGAAATGTTGTTGGGGGTGTGGAACTGGCCCCACTTCACGTGGCTGTGTGCTGTACTCCTACGGCAGCCAGGCTGTAGAGCAGGAATTCTCATGTGACCACTGGGTTTGGTTTTCCCAGATTAGGAATTAGCCCGAGGAGTGTGGCAAAGGCCATGTCTAGAATGTGCTAGGAGGAGTTGGCCAGACGGCTCAGAAGAGAGAGGCTGCTGAGCAGACTGGGCAGGGAGGGGCCATCCAGACTTGGGGAACACCTTCTTCTGCTCGGGTTGCCCGCCTGTCACAAACTGGGTGACTTCCACAACACACGTGTGCTTTCTCACAGTGCTGAAGGCCGGCAGTCCAGGATCAGGCTGTCAGCAAGATCGGTTTCTCATGGGGCCTCTCTCCTTGGCTTGTGGATGGCCGTCTTCTCGCTGTGTCCTCACATGGTCGTCCCTCCATCTGTGTGTTGTTATCTGTGTTCTTATCTCTTTTTATAAGGATTAGAGCCCACCCATGTGACTTCATTTTACCCCAATTACCTCAAAGACACTTCTCCAAATATAGTCACATTTTTCGGAGGCACTGGCAGTCAGGGCTTCAACACAGGAATTTTAGAGGCTGGGAGGACACAGTTCAGCCGGTAACCAGAAAAAGGCAGTTGCCTTGCGGGGAAGGGAACTGTTGAGGGGTGAGATTGCTGGAGAAAGAGGAGGCCGTGGCTTAGAGCGGGGAACAAGAGATCCTCCAAGAGAGATGGGACCTGAGTATGAGTTGAAGTGGACTGTTCTGCGTTGTTCTCACCCTATAAAATCGCTGAGGGCAGGAATCATCTTTCTGCATCTCTGGTTGCCTGGCCCACCGTCAGCTTGGAGCACTAAACTGTAGGGACTCACCCCTGTTGAACGACTTCGGATTGAGGGTCATGTGCCAGCAATTCTCTCCAGGCACCGCTAGAGGGTGAGCCTCCATTTTTGAAAACTACCCAGAATCCCCTGCTCCCTCTGGGGTCAGGATGGCCCCTACTCTGTCAAGGACTCACCCGACTCTGTTGTGCCACACAAGCCACTGTCACAGGGTTCACCCTGCTTTTATTCTAATTCTTCTGGTCGCTTGGAAAGTAGCCTGGCATCTAATGAAAACAGCCCTCAAGTGGCCCAGCTTCCCCCACCTTGCACTGCTGTGCAATCTCTATTTGCTGTCGATTACAGGCAGTCTGTGCATCTGGGTTTATTTTCACTTTTCCAAAACCAACTCTCAGCCTATTCACTGATCTTCTACAGGGTTGCTCCGGTTCCTACTTCTTTTATCGCTTAGACCTTTCTTTTTATTCCCTCCTTCATTCTCCCACTCCTTTTCATCTGTAGTCTCTTCTTACCAGTACACGTCCGTGTTACTTCATACGTAGCTCCTAATGTCAGCTCATCAAATGAACTATAGTGAAGTAAAAGGATATTGCCTAGTGCTAGATTAGAGCAAAGTTCTCAATTAGACTTGTTTTTCTGCAAAACGTGAGCATGTAGACTTTTGCGTCAACTCATAGTAAACTCTAATTTTGTTTTGATGTCTCAAAAGATTTAAAATGCAGGTTCGACCATAATTTCTAAAAGCAAACTAGAGCATATTGGTGACTACATTATCCATTCAATGACAAGTAGTATTAGTGACTAAATGGTCATTATAATGTAATGTTAGCTGCAGAGAATTCTGAAGAAAGATAAAGAAGCTTGCCACCTAGTAGTCAAGATGAGAAAAAAAAAAAAAGAAAAATCACAAATCAAAGGGGGAAGTCCCAGGAGAGCATCCCCACAATGCAGTAGCCAAGAAGAGCTGGCATTGACTGAGTGCTGACAGGGCGCTAGGCTGTGTGTCCACTAAGCTGTTTATCTGCTTTTTGCTCACTTATTGCATATCTTTGCCACTCCATGAGGCAGGTATGACTGTTCTGCCCATTTTACAGATGAGGAAGCTGCAGCTCAGAGCAGTTAAGCAATTTGCCCATGATCACACAACTATCTGATCTAAAGCGTAGGCTCCTATCCACTCCCAATTATGTACCAATCCTAGCACGATTATAGCTCTTCTCAAGTGCAAAAAGGTTCAAAATTAATCTGGAGATAAAATAACTTTCACCCCAGTTTTTCATGAGAGTAACTAAGCCTTTCTGTCAGCTGTGGCCAGCTGGGCAGTGATAAGGTAGTAGACGTATACAGAGGACTGAAAAGAGGAGAAGAAACACAGACAGACTGAAAAAGGATTGTCTCCTCCCCGGTGGAGCGTGAGCCCATGAGTCGGGACCCTGGATTACAGCTGGCCCAAGTCGGTGGCACTGCCTGTGGGGACCCCTCCTGAGAGTGTGGAAAAGTCAGCTTTCCCCTGTGAGAGCAGCTAGCGGGGGACGGTGACATTTTCCATCACAGACTCTACCATGGATTTATTTTTATACCAAAATAAACAAGAAGTCCATCAACCTGGCACACAAAGTGAATGGACCTGCCCCCAGCTGGGGCTCTGACTGCCTGGGGTCTGGCCCCATAAGTGTGCAAATTACAGAACAGGCTTCCAAACATAGCAATATCTTCCATTGTAATCCCAGGAAGCTCTCAGCTTCTACATTTTATTAAGCTGCAGTTATTATTTTAAAACAAGGCCAAGTGCCTCTTGGTATATACTTAAAACCTGCAAATTGCTTTTTAATGTCTCAGACTTGTAGCCAGCATTGGAAATTTCCAGTTCCTCTACCTTGATGAGCTCAGACGTTTCTGCCCCGTCACCCTAAACAAGAGGACCTTAACTTTACACCTGATTCTCTAAAGAAAGCTACCAAAAATACAACAAAGATAATGGAATTTTTGTTACTTTAGTTTTTTTAATTGTCAGAAATTATATTTTGCTTAAGCATTAGGAGAAACAGCAAGTTGCCCCAGAGAAAGCCTCTTTGATTCAGGCCATGGAATAATTTGTTTTAGTGTACACACGCGCACACATACACACACACATGCACGCGCACACACACACAACCTGAGAATGAGTAAACACTTTTGTGGTTTTTTCTTTTCTGGGAAGAAGAATGTAGCGTTCATTGATTAACACAGTTTCTTGCTTTCTTGACTTCTGCTGGATCCTGAAACACATGTGAGCGCTCACACCTGGTGGCAGGGGAGCTGGGCTCAGGACACTGTGTGACACTGAGAACTGTGCAGTCTCCAGAAAATTCTAAATGTCATTGGCCTCAATTATGAATCTCTAAAACAGAGACTGGTGTGCCAATTAGGTTTTAAAATATTCAAAAACTTGACCTAATCCTTTTAATTCTAGAAGTTAAACCTAAGGAAGTATTAAAGATAGAAAGAGTCTTGAATGTCTAGATATTTTAAATCAGTTTTTAATCATAGTGAAAAATGAAAATAAGTTAAATGTCTACCAATATCGAAATGGCTAAATCATGTTTTATTCTCATAATGGAATATTATATTACCATTTAAATGAGTGAAGAGTATCTAAGAACATGATAAAATCATCATGATATAAAATAAAGTTAAAAAACAAGGTATAAAACCATATAATACAGTCTTAATTGTGTAATAATATGTGCTTGTGTGAATACACACATTAGGAAATACACCTAAGTGGCAATGATGGCTATTTCTGAGGAGGGCGATTACACAGGATCATTTTTCTTTGTCCCTCTCTGTTTGCCATCTCTTCCATAATAAACTGCATCATCAAAAAACTAAGTGATTTCCAAAATAAAAATAATGGATTAGTCTAGATTATCTCTAAATTTCTTTACAATATAAGCCTCTATTCCACTTATGAACCAATTAAAAATAAATTAGAAAATAACAGGGAGGTTTTGGCATTTCCAAAAACAGTGGCTCCTTGGAGTAGAGACCCTCCACACCTGATCTCATCCCATCCAGGCCAAAACCGTAGAGGATTTGCAGCCTGGGTTATAAAGATACCGCAACCCATTTTAGAAAATGAAACACGACTGGCCCCCTTAGAGGCATAGGTGATTTCTGCTCTACACCATGGCTTGAGGCTTTTGAACCCTGCAGTAAGGTGGGCTAGTCCTCACTGATGTGAGAATCACCAGAGGTTTTGCTCTCCGCTCTCCCCCG
Organism: Theropithecus gelada; assembly: GCF_003255815.1. Classification (NCBI taxonomy): domain Eukaryota; kingdom Metazoa; phylum Chordata; class Mammalia; order Primates; family Cercopithecidae; genus Theropithecus; species Theropithecus gelada. The sequence goes on along the minus strand of NC_037671.1, from coordinate 128,521,085 downwards.
AAGTTGCATACGGTTTTTGCCTCAGGGCCTCCAGAATGTGGGTGTGGCTGAAGTTGCTTCTTCCTTTTCCACAGGAAATATTTTCAAGGTCACCCTCTCCACCCTGACAACCAGGAGGGCGCCTCAGTGGGTGTCTGCAAGTTCCCAGTCCGGGAGCTTCCACCTCTATTTGACGGGCCCTTCATAAGTTCCTAGTTAAAACCTTGGGGTTAGCGAGTTGGTGCCTTGTCCTCTCCATAGCCAAAGGCATTGCTCTGTGCTCTGGGCTTCAGACGTTAAGGAGAGGTAAATCCTAAAGGATGTCATTGCTCCCTGGAGCACGTATCAGTTGCACATTTATGACTCAAGGCACAAAATCTGAAGTAATCAAGTTGTCCTTCGACTACTCTGTGCAAGAAAATGCATGACTCAGAAATGTGTAGCCACGCACAGCACTTTTTTCAAATAATTCTACTCAGCTGGAAGTGATTTTTTATGTAGAATATCCTTTCATGGTTACTTTAGAGCAGGAGTGCCCAATCTTCTGGCTTCCCTGGGCCACGTTGGAAGAAGGATTGTCTTGGGCCACACATAAAATACATTAATGATGATGAGCTCATGAGCTAAAAAAAAAAAAAAATTGCAAAAAAATCTCATAATGTTTTAAGAAAGTTTATGAATTTGTTTTGGGCCACATTCAAAGCCATCCTGGGCCGCATGCAGCCCATGGGCTGTGGGTTGGACAAGCTTGCTTTAGAGGATCAGTTTGCTTTTCAGTCTGGGCATAGAAGAGAGAAGTGAATATGACCCAAAACTTCAGGTTCCCAGTGCCTGGTCATAGAGTCGCAGACATCTTATTCTGTTGAATGTCACTTTGTTTTTACCACAGAGAGAATGAATAGAATTATAGAGCAAGAAAGTGCCTTCAAAAATGAACCAGTCTATCTCATTACCTTCAGGCTAAACCATGCCAGAGCCAGTGCTAACTAGTAAGTAAGGGTCTCTATTTTATTGACCATCGCAGGAGAATCCCAGATTCGTACAGAGTTTGTCAATCATCATTCTCGGGAAACTTTTTCATATATTCAACTTAAACCTCTCAAAAGAGTTTATCAGGTTCTTCTTCTTCAATTCTCATTCAAGGTGAAAACAGCTGGGTACCGTCTCCATCATCATCATCATTATTGTTACTGTCACCACCACTAGTGCCACTGCTACCACCTGAGACACGTAGGACAGTAGGTGCTTTGCTTCCACTGTCTCATTGAGTCCTCACATCAAATGTAAATAAATCGAGGGGGTTTATTTCCACCTTTGATACGTGAGGAAACTAAGGCTTAGAAAGACAAAATGTTTGTCCACAGTACAGCTGGTTGTAGCAGAGCCAAAATATCAACCAGGTAGACTTTTCCTACAGGGCCATGCTACTGCGTCATCTACTTTTGTATGATTACAAACTTTCTTAATCTTCAATAGGTGAAATTATTTTAGCCTCTCATCCTGTTTCCTAACCCAGAACTCTATACCTCTCAGAAATGGTTGCTGATATCTGTTTGACCACTAGGAAAAGGGGGAACTGGACTAGTATTTTCTACTGAGTTCAGGTCTACCTTTCTAAGGTAATTAGGTTTGAGCTGGGGAGGGAAGAAGAGCTAACTTTAAAGGTTGGGGAACAATGTCAGCTCCCAGATCTCTTAGGGGTGGAGCCATCTCTTTGGTGGGGACCTGAAGAGACTTTTCTTGAAGCTTTGTTTGTTTGCAGAGTGAGCATAGAGTGTTTACTCGGATGATGCATTCATTTGGGGTTGGCTTGCGTGGGAGTGGAACCTGTGAAGGCTGGGGGGAGTGGTTAAAGGACAGCTGCTCCCCTCCCGCCCCGCCCAGCCACCTGTGACTCTACTGCTTCTGAGGGATTGGGGTAACAGTCATTTCTGGTGGAATGCCACGGAGGCTTTCTGGTAGCCCCGGGGGTTGTGTAAAAGCTCTGGGTGCTGGGAAGTGGTGAGCAGCTGTTGGGGTGCATAATGGGGAGTGGGGAGGGACAGAATGTCGGGGAGCAGGTGAGCTGCAGGTAGAACCAGGGTTTCCTGAGACCTGGCCTGTGATACCATGAAACATCAAGGAGTGTGAGTCCAGGGAGATCTGAGCAGCACCTGTCAAAGGAGGAGGAGGAGGAGCTCTGCTTCCTCGGGCTCCATTTCCACTGAGGAATCCCAGCATTTTTAACTCATAACCCAAGTTTTTGCCTCTGGGTCATAGTGGATCAAAAGATAAATGGGCCTTTTCAATTTTGTATTTCCAATCTCAGATACTCGAATCATTCCTGATCTAAAGCACAGTTTGTGTTTCAGTTCTCTGGTGCATAGCCCAGATAATGAGTCTATTCTGTTTATTTATCTAGCTCAGAGATTTAGGCTTCCAGTCAAAGTAACCTTACACAAAGAAACAACAAAACACAAGTAGACCAGTTAAGAGTGATTGTAAGATGTCAGTTTTTCCATCAGTTTACCACCACCACCCCCCCCACACACACTCACTTGTGGAGGCTTCTTCTATAGTCTGCATAGAGAATCTCACTTTTTCCTTTGAACGGCCCCTTTATTTCTTCAGGCAGTTGTGACTGTTCTTGGACACAGAAGGTGGTCAGAACAAAGATACTAACACTTCACTGGTTCTCTTTTCCTGCTCACAGTTGCTTCAACAACAAAAATTGTGCAATCTCGATCTAAGTCACAAAGTGTAAAACATTCCTGTTCTTTCATAAGTGACACTTTTCCCCATTAACAGAGAACAAAGGAAGTAACAACCAGGCAGAAGAAAAATGCTCACCACACAGGCAGTAAACCAGCTCCGTTATGCCCTTGACTCTTTTGCTTTTGATTATCATTTGTTTATTCAAGTATTTATTGAAACCTGCCAGGCTAAAAAGCATTATGCTAAAAGCTGGAAAAGAAAGAAAGGGGGGATGGAAAGAGGAAGGCAAAAGAGGGGAGAAACTCAGACAAAATTCCCATCCTTACAGAGACTACAGTCAAGTTTGCAAAGTTACATACGGAGAGACCGTGAGAGTGATTCAGATGAAATGCTCTTGGAGCCTGGCTCTAGAGATGAGAGAAGGTTTCATAAGACATTTCACCTGGACTTCAGACACCGAGCAGGTGGAAGAAATATATCCTAGGCTAAGGAAATAGCGTGAGTAATGTCTTTGAACATAAACAACAAATTTGCAGCCGAAGTTGCATGGAAAAGACTGGAGAGAGGGAAAGTCGAGAAATAATGGAGGGTGTTTAATGACAAGCCCAGGAATCTGGGACAGTCAGCTGCCGTTGAATATTGGCAAATAGGCAAGTGACATCATCACACATGGGCTTCTGTTTGGAGGGGAGTGACAGCCCTCCATAAGAAGTTTAGGGAGCTGAGGTGGAGTCAGGTGAGCCAGCCTGGAGACTGTTGCTGTATCAGGAACAAAGAACAAGAGGCAGAACTAGGACAGTGGCAGTGGAAACTAAGAGGAGAAGAAAATGCTTAAAACGGTGCACAGAAATACCAACATAACAGACGCCCCCAGGCACACGCAGCTTAGCAGTTAGTTACACATAAGGTCCAGAGAGACAGAGACAAACAGAGATATTTGGGAGTGTCCACATGAAGCCAGTAACTGGAAATGTTAAACTGAATACAATTACCAAAGATCTTCTGGTAATGAAGGAAAGTGAGTCACGAACAGCCCTCTGTTTTGGAGCATGTCCATTTGAGAGAGGGATAGAGACAGAAGATGAGCTTGAGGGTGACTTAGAAAGTCAGAGCTGGGAGGAGAAACCCAGAAGAGTCTCACATCAGAGAAACGTAGGGAACAGAGTTTTCAAAACCAGGGTCTGAGCGACAATGTGGAGAGCTACAGGAAGGAAAGAAAACAAAAGACCAAGCATGAAGAAAGGCTCCAGGCTGTGGAGGGTTTGTGCTCCACAAGTTATAGGAGGCTGCAGGGACAGAAGCCAGGCAACAGGGGCAAGGAGTGGCCTCGGGAGTGACAGATCATAAAGCCCCCTCTCGTGAGAAACTGGGATAATGGAAGGAGAGACGAAAAAGTGTTAGCTAAGAAATTAGAAAACGGATTTTTTTCTTTTTTTTTTTTTTTTTTTTTGAGGGTGAGATTCGACCATGTTTTTCTGCAAAAAGAGTCTGAGAAGCATGCCCTAAGCCTGTGCAGATTCCGTTCCAAGCACCTCCAAACAGCACACACGCTTCCAAACAGCACACACGCTTCCCTCCATGCACCCCCAGGTGGGAACAGTGGCCACAGGTCAATGCTTCTCTTCCCTGCTGGACCATTTGTTCACCACAGGCACAAATCTGCTCTGTCTTGTTCACCACCTGACACTTAGAAGAGGCTCAAACCTGGTCATTGGCTGGGGACTCAAGACAGAGCAAGCAGCGTTCCCACTACAAAGCTTCCAGAACAGGAAGGAAAGTTGGACCGGGAGCCGACGGGGCTCAGCCAGGAGAAACACGAGGCCAGCTGAAGCCAATGGGCCTGTGAGAAAGAGGGCTCCCTGCCTGGCACCAGAGCTGCAGTCCCTTGTTGAAGTGCACACGGAGCAGGGTCTGGGAATGCTCATTCCCACCTTGTTGCCTCGTGAGCATGCCCCATGCCATTCTGGGCACACCCTCAGCAACAACAAGACTAGCTCTCAGCCACCCTCCCAGCTCGGTATGGCGTGGACGTGCTGATCTTATGGCCAGAGGGACAAGGGGAAGTGCTGCATAGACTCCAGCTGGTGGGGCGGATCTTTTGTCTTTTCCTTCTCCTTCCTGCAGCCTGGAACTCAAACGAGAAGGCCGGGGCTTCAGCAGCCACCTTTGGCTATGGAGTAATCTTGAGACACAGACGCATGCAGGAAACTTTAGTATTAAAATAGGAGAAGCCCAGTTCTTCTGACTTCATAGAGCCCTTGCACTTTATGGTAGCCTGGTTGCTTCCTTCCAGACTTTTTCTGACAGGAGAGAAATTAAACACCTGTCTTACCTAAGCCAGTATTATGTTGAATTTTCTGTTCCATGCAGCCAAACTCAATCTTTACATTAATGCTAAAACATTAATGAAACTGCTAGGAGAAGCTGCCTTGCCAGGCTCCCTGGTGGGTACCGTCACATCCAGTACCTGGTCTCTCAAACTTCCCCACACCCACCACAGAAAAGCAAGAACTAGGTACAGTATCTGGCATTCTGTAGGCACTGATGGTCATGGAATTCAGTCTCTCTGGTGTATTTTAAGTTGCCATTCAAAAATAAAGCACTCAGGTAACATAAGTGAATTTTGATAAAATTACATGCAACAATTCCTATTTGGGTTGATAGAGCTCTTTCTTTAAAAAGGCTGAATTTTATGTCCTTTTATAGAATTAAAGTTTTTACTTTTCATTTGTGATGAGCTGAATTTTCAGGCTGATGAAATAAGTCACTGATATTTACCACACAGGACTTAATAAAAAAGAAGCTTAGGTTTCAATGGTGGGTTTCTTTTTGGGGCATAGACCATGGTTTTATAGTAGAAAGCTTTGTAGATTGACTCGCACTGATGTCCTGTTGCTCCTCACATGTGCGTTTCATCTTGGAAGCCGGGCTCCTCCGTAGGTTCTCTTGCCGACGAGTGAGACCGAAGGAGGCAGCCGTTGGGGGAACTCAGCCTTCCTTCCCAACACACCTACACCTTGCTGAGCCACTGCTCCCAAGACGAGACACAGAATCCCCAGAGCAGCCTGGCTTCAACCTACTCATTTGGTGTTCTTTAAATTAAAAAAAAAAAAAAAAAAACTTCTGGCAGAGCGTGGTGGCTCATGCCTGTAATCCCAACACTTAGGGAGGCTGAGGTGGGTGGATTGCTTCAGCACGGGAAGGAGTTCCAGGCCAGCCCAGGCAACACAGTGAAACCCTATCTCTATAAGAGAAATATGAAAGTGATCCAGGCGTGTTGGCACGTGCCTGTAGTCCCTGCTACTCAGGAAGCCGAGGTGGGAGAATCATCTGAGCCTGGGAGTTTGATGCTGCAGTGAGCCAAAATTGTGCCACTGCACTCCAGCCGGGGCAAGAGAGCAAGATCTGTCTCAAAACAAAAAAAAAAAAAGAATTTTTTTTATATCACTAGTTTTCTTGCATGGCCTATGAGTTCCCATCCACTGTGTAAGCCTTTATAACTGTTACGGTGGGATCCAAGTATAAGCTCTGAGTTACTCTCTCATTCTCCCCCATTCACTTACAGATGACATTCTTGCAGACCAGACCAGCAAGGCTCCTTGCCCAAGGCCACACAGGCAGGAACCGCCAGGCAGCCCATCCAGTGTCCCAGCCGAGCCCTCCTGGGAGGTTCCTGTGTGCTGGACACATGCCTGGCTGGCTATTAGCTATGTAGTTTACCCAGTGGTTACACCAACTTGAAACCAACTTGAAGAGGTCTTTCTGGAGACGACGTTGACTTTGAAATTACTTGCATTATCCAGTATTCAGCTGTGGTCATTGTGATCCTTTCCAAGCCATACATAATTTTGGGTTTTGTTGTGGCTGCTGACCAGCATCTCTGTTTAAGAGACTGAGCTTTGTGCTAGTGATTCTGGTTTTGATGCATTTCCTAGGCACGCCCGCTTCTCTGGTAGAAAGCTAGAAGTGAGTCCCTCACCTAGCTTATCCTTGTGAAGATGAACAGTTCTCTCCATTTGTGTTTAGTGACAAGTATATTCGTTACAATATCATGAAGCCTTCACAAGATGTTCTACTAACTAGTTCAAGACACAACTTGTATACTCTGCACTGAATGGGTTTGCATAGGTTGTTACATAGATTATCATACGCCTATAATAAATAGATTGTGGAAAACACTGCTAAAAAAGTTTCAATGAGGACCAGGCACAGTGGCTCACACTTGTAATCCCAGCGCTTCGCGAGGCTGAGGCAGGAGGATCACTTGAGCCCAGGAATTCAAGGCTGCAGTGAGCTACGATTGTGCCACTGTACTCTAACCTGGGCAGCAGTGACACCTGGTCTCAAAAAAAAAAAAAAACCCTTTTTTTTCATTGAGTTTGAGAGGAGTTTTTTGTATGGTCACACACAAAAAAACTGTTTAATTCCTTTACTCTTATGAGCCACTTATTTGGTTCTTCAAACATGTAGAGGCCAAAAAGGCACTGTTTCTTTAGGTTAAAAAATGGGTAAAAAATCTGATTTTACTTTTCTTTTCTGAAAAATTATTCACTAATTATTAACAGCAAACGCTGTGTCTCCTGGAGTCACCAGGCGCCGAGCACTGTGTGTGTTTCACCTGAGTGGCGTTTCCATTCTCATTTCATGTATTTGAAAGCTGGGACTCGGTACAGTTATGACATTGGCCCAGGGCCACTCAGATTGCAAATGACAGAGCCAGGGTGTGAACCCAGATAGGTCAACCTCAACATGAGTGTCTCTAACTCTTCAGGTTAACAGCCTTCTCCAGATACCACAGCAGCACTAAACCATCTATGCAGTCTTGCGGGCACCTGTGTGGGATAGAAGGGGCTGAGGGATCCTGCTGCCACATTGATAGCGATCGCTGGAACCAGGGTCTGAAACCGAGTCAGACTGACCCTGAAACCTATTTACCTGACCACTTTACTCCCACACCCCAGGCTGTCTTGTAAAGGAAGGGTTAAAGAATATATGATGCAACCTCCTGAAACAGGCAGCCTAGGAACTTTGACCCACACACTCAGCCCCATCTCTGTGGCCACCTCTGTGATCCAGATGGCCGCTTGGGGACAGCAGAGGCTCAGGGGCAGTGAAAAGCAGTGCCGGGGCTGGAGATGAAAGAGCCAATTCTCCATTCTTCTGTGAGTCCCCGGAGATGAACACTGTGAACTTGTTTCCAGTCTCTGTGTCTCGTGCCAGCGGCCCTCCCCTCCCCCTTCCAAGGACAAGTCCACCCCCAGAGGATTTGCCCCTGGAAATGGGTCCTTATGGACAGGGGAGAATCAGAGATTATTTGCTTGAGGTGGCAAAAAAAAAAAAAAAAAAAAAAATACAGACACGTCTCCAGCTAACCCTTTTTATAGATGTATTTTTGTTTTTTACAAACCAAATACCAGAGTTTCATTATTAGCACAGTAGTTTGGGTTTGTTTTTTGTTTTTTGTTTTCTCATCATTAACCACTTAGTTACTATAAATGTGATTTTAACTCACGGAAAAAAGTACCCGCATACCATAAAAACCTGAATTCTACCTAGTCAGCTCCGAATGGAAGGCTTCCAAGGCCCGGGAGGTGCGCTCTATCGAGTTGCTGATTCGGGAGATAGCAGTGAATCGGGGTTCCACCACGCCCCCAGAATGCTATTCACAGCAGCTTTGTCATTGACTGTTCTCCCTTTTGGACGAGATCTGAAACAAAACTTCCAATCACCTCCGATCCTAACAGCTTTACCTCTCTTAGATTTAAGGATTCTTAGTCAAATTTCAACTCAAATAGGTTACCTAGGAAGATTCTTAGGGCTTAACCTACTTACTTCTTCTTGTGGTTTCAATTGAAAGTGATAGACTCTTCTAGGCTGTTTGTGTTCCACCGTTCGGTGGTGAAATCACTGCTATCTCTCCCTCCTTAGAGAGCCCATTGCTTCCTACCAATGAGTTAAGTAATTTGTTTTGCCCATTTCTGCACATTTGTGTTCATAAAATCAGCTGAAAGATGAAAGTGACTGAAGAAATTGCTAACAATTACGAGGCTTTCCTTAAATTGATAGTTTGTTTTACTTCATTCTAGTTCTCAATGGAAACAAAAGGCAAGAATGATCTTTGGAATGCTCTGTGTACAAAATCAACCCAAACAAGATATAGATGAGACTCATTGTCTTCCTCCAGAATAACAATCGCCTATAATTTCTGTGCTGATGAAACAGTCACAAGAGGCATGACAGACCCAGAAAGAGACCCTTGGTGCTTCATGTGGTATCTGTCTTTAGTACGGGTCTCTTTTACATTCAGCAGGTTTCATTAGAAAAAAGAATTTCAAAGTATTTCATTAACAAAACTGAGAAAATGCATATTTAAACATTGACATCTCTATGAAAGAGTAATTTCTTACATAAATGTAGTATTTTCACCTATGTTACCTCATTTAATCTTCAGAACTAATCTTAAGATGCAATTTTCCAATTTTATAGACAAGGAAGTGGAAACTTATAGATGTGAATTCACTTGTTCCGGGTCACGGAGGTGTAATTTTTAGAGCGCAGTCTTATTTAGTGGTCTTGACTCTAAGTTCAAAATAGAGGCCTCCACTTTGCCGAGCACCAAAAGAGCGAGAGATGAGTTAGTGCGTGAGCCCCAAGAGGAAGGGACTCTGCGGGTCCTTAGCAGTTAAGGAAGCGTCATGAAACATTTCTTGAAGAATGGATAGGATTTAAATAGTTTAGAAGATGCAGTCTTGAAACTGTGTGGGTGATCCAGGTTGCATGAGCAACAAATATTTGTTGGACAAGTGAAGAGTGAATGAATGAGGATGGAGGTGTCTGAGATCAGGAAAATGATCTGGGAAGGTATGAAGGCAAACATTCCCACGATGTGTTCGGGGAACAATGAGTAGGAGCCACTGGCTCTAAGAGAGTGTCCATCTGGACAAGTAGAGAGAGATGGACTGCTGGGGGTGCTCTGGGAGCTCGAAGGGCATGGAAGGGCATGGAAGGGCATGGAAGGCCAGGCTAAAAAGTGTTGACTTTGCCTTACAGGCAAAGGTCAGGGCTTCATTGCTTTTGACTAATGAACTTTATCTTGAAGACAGGATCATGGGAAATCATTGACAACTTGTAGGACATGATATGAACAAACTCAGTGTTTTAGCAAGATGAACAGAGAGTGAAGCACAAAATAGATGAAGTGCGTGTGTTGACTCTGACTTTAGGAACTCACCCTGTGCCTCTCTAAACCTTCTGTCAGCAATTCCCATCTGTGGCAAGCAGATTTAAAGGCCAAGCTGCCTAAAAGACATAGGGTTAAAGGAAAAAAAAAAAAAAGGAAGAAAAAGAAATGTACCTTTAAAATTTCCCAACCTTGATTTATACCTACAGAGATGTATTATATGGTCACTCCTTTTATTCGGATTTTTAAGCTAATCAGTAGGCTTGACTAAAGAATTGCAAAACTTTCACTACAAGAAAAATTAGGCCGGGCGTGGTGGCTCAAGCCTGTAATCCCAGCACTTTGGGAGGCCGAGACGGGCGGATCACGAGGTCAGGAGATCGAGACCATCCTGGTTAACATGGTGAAACCCCGTCTCTACTAAAAAATACAAAAAACTAGCCGGGCGAGGTGGCGGATGCCTGTAGTCCCAGCTACTCGGGAGGCTGAGGCAGGAGAATGGCGTGAACCCGGGAGGCGGAGCTTGCAGTGAGCTGAGATCCGGCCACTGCACTCCAGCCTGGGTGACAGAGTGAGACTCCGTCTCAAAAAAAAAAAAAAAAAAAAAAAAAAAGAAAAATTAAAAGAAGTCATTTCCTGTATCTAAAATGGTCACGTATACCTCTGAAATTAGGAAAACGCAGGCCAATGATAAAAATATAACTGTCATGAAACTGTAGGTTTTTTACTGATTGTATTACACAATATTTCCTGTTGGATTCTTAATACAAAGCAATAAAAAGCTGATTTGGTTTAAAATAAAATATGGAGAGATTCTTGTCCTGTAGGAAGCTCATCACTCTAATGGGTGTCTTACTGGAACAGTATTTTGGCTGTACTGGAGCACATTGAAAGGAATGAGATTTAGCTTTGCCAAACTTCCACTGTGAAAGAGTTTGCTATAACAGTGTTTTATTATATTCTTATTGAACTTCAGCCAGTTGAAAATAGAATCTCCTCACCATCCTTTTAAATTAGCCTTAAGCTGCAGATAAAAGACAAAAATCAATGTGCAAATTTAGCTCCTTGCGTTCAGTTCCTTAAGAAATTTACCCTGGTGCTAATATGCAGGACGCATAGATAATAGAACACAGAGTAACTGGAAGTTTTAAAGAAGCATTTCTTGTTCCGTTTAGATCTACTTAAGAGTCTGGTAAATCCTGTACATAAACTGTTTCTTTAATGCTACAGGTTATAGTGCATATCTTTATACTGTCCATACTAGCTCAGTAACACTGCACCTGATAACATTTCATGTGGCCATGACAAATTATGGTGAAATTTTCAGTGTCCAGTTGGAATGGAAACTGCTAGAAAAGAGTGGTACCTAAATAATGGTGCAATCTATGTATTTCATTTCACTAAGAATTACTAAGGGTTTCAAAAACTCAAATCGAAAAAGGAAGCCATACATAATGTTTATATTGGCCAAACCAGCTTGAATGTCTCTAATTGTTCTAAGTGGTACAGGTGCTATGAGCTCCTAAGAATATCCCTGTGTTTGAGAGGAGTTAACTCAGAGCCTTGAGTTGCTTGCTGTCCTGCCACACTGCACAAGAAATGTTAGCAACATAAAGAAGTGCAACTTTGCCTGACTTCAGGCATTAATATAAAGAAACCTACGTACAGGCACCCAGAGACACAAAAAGAGAGAGAAAACTCACCATTCTTGAAAAAGGCAGTTCTGCAGGTTCCACAAACAAGTACACCAGTGTATGGGAATGATAAAAGGAGAACAATTTGGTTACATTCAGAGACCTGGTGGGCAAATGGAAATGGGAGAAGCAGTGGAAATTAGGCCAGATCATGAAAGATTTGTTTTGTTTTCATGGCATATACGTGCAAGGCCAGGAAAGCTAAAGCCAGAACGCCAATGCAATTAATTAGCAGAAACCAAAAAGTAATTAATTTAGCACGACATCGTATAGGGCAGAAGCAAATACTGCTGTCCGTAGCCAGCGATGGGGAAAGGATCTAACCACACTCCAGGCACCTCTGCACATGGCACCACAGAGAGAAAGATGGAAGAGGAGTGCAGCCGTATGCTGGGAGTCGTCCTGATTGTTTTTCACTGAAAAAAGCAAGTGGGAACAATTGACCAGAATAAGCCTGGATTGGAGTAGAAAATGAAACTAAGAAAGAAAGATCGGGGGACATTGTGATAAAACAATCCACGTAATTTCTATAACATGGATCCATCTTAATAAGACGTTCTGAAGTTCAGCATGAGTACAGTTCCAGGACAGTTCAGGGTTGTCATAGAACTCTACATTTTTCAAATTAACAGGACTTAAAGATGTTACATGCCGTTACTTCAACACTTGGTAAATTTCACTACAAATATTTAAGCCATTTTTAAGGAAAATATTAGATAATCAAAGAATTCGTTAAGAAAAAGAACAAATTGAGTGCCCACAATATAAATGGAGGCCCTGCTGCAGATTCATCCCTGATGCCTGAGATAAGATGCTGGAGGAAATCGCGGCATCATCAATTTAATCCTGCACAAAATGCAAGCGGCTGCCTCAGCTTAGCTGCAGTTGTAGTGGGCGTGAACCTCACAGGGGCATCACTGAAGGCCATAATTAAATGTTCTCTATTTTTCTGTATCTCAGTGTCCCGTCCTGATCCTGAGCCCCAGACTGCCTCAGGGGTCCAGTAGGGATGCCTCTCAGTGGGGTGTGCATGGGGAGAATTTTGCTGCGTTGAGCTCCAGAGCTGCTTCCCTGTGTCTCCTCTCTCACTGCTGACCCCACCCCCATCTACTCTAAGCCCCAGCAAATCACCCCAGCACTCCCAGGCAGCGGGCGGGGGAGGGCGCGCCCCCTCCTCTCTCTGTTTTGGTCCAGAGTCTATGTCACAGGACTTCTTTAAAGGGTGACTGGGCCTTTCTGCTGGCCTTCACTTCACTCTCAGCTCAGCTTGCAGGCACCCTCTGAGACACAGGCACTGTCCCCTTACAGAATCTGCATAGTGGGCTGCCTCACCAGGGGGCTTCGTTGTGTGGCCTATTCTCTGGCAGGCTTTCAGATTGACTTCCCCTTTCCCCCAAGAATGGGGCCAAGGGGTGGACCCCAACATAGCCCGCTGGCTGCAAGGCTGCACACACCTGGAGAGCTGCTGTCCAATGGCAAATGGAAGCAACATTCTCATTGTCTCCACTCTCAGACACCCTCAGATTACTGAGGGAATTCTCTCGTGTGCCCCCTCAACACACACACACACACAGACACACACAGACACACACACACACAGACACACTCAGACACAGACACACACACACACACACTCAGACACAGACACACACACACAGACTACTTGTCATTCTAAACTTGCCACCTCTGTCCTCAGAATGGGGCCAGTGTGGTGGAGAGGCCTGTTTTGCCTGGCTGTGCCCCAATCGTATCTCTCCCAACTTAGATTCTTACTAAGAGTTGGAACTCTTGATTCTTCTGGCTGGCAGCCTTCCCCTGGACACACCCTGTCTCCCGGCCCAGTGGAGCCGGCGCATGCAGGTGCAGGTGCAGGTGCAGGTGCAGGTGCAGGTGCAGGTGCGCGTCTCTCACTCCTGCCAGACGAGACGCTCCCCAGTCCCATCTCACAGACTAAAACATGAGGCCGTTCCCTTGCTTCCGAATAGTTTGATGTCGTTCAACTCAACACTATTTCCTCTCCACCGCTCTGCTCCCTCCCTGGAGGCGCTTCTGTTCCTACTCCCGAGGGGCACAGTCAGGAAGTATTTAGTCGGCCTCCGTCGCCCTCACCGCACACACGAGGCCAATTTGACGGTTGTTTTTGGGGCATCCACTCCTGGGGCTCTTGACATTTTCCCCGGGCTCTGCGCCATCAGCAGCCTTTCCTGCCCCTACTTCGCAGTCTCTGCCTCCTCTCCTGGCACCTGCTCTGCAGGGAGGGAGACACCCCTGTCCTCAAACTCCACATGGTCCCGGGTAATTTCATCCATTTCCCTTCCATGTCAGTGGCTCCCAAATCTGTTTTTCTCAAAGTCTGTTTTCTTCTCAACACCAAGTCACAGTTTCAACTGTACTTGATACAACACCTGAACCTCAGGATGGCCTAAATTGAACTCATTATCGACTTCCCACATCCGCTCCTCCATTGTATGGCCAACATCCCTCCATAGACTGATCTATTCGCGGCCTCTGCTGGAACCTCAGTGCTACCTTGGGCACTGCCCTTGCCCGCCCTACCCACAGCCAGTCAGTGCACCCAGGCCTGTGCAACTGGCCTGTAATAGGCTCCTGTGCTCGCCGCCCGCCTTTGCCAATGGCTCAGGACTGACCCCGTCTCTTTGCAGCACTGCTGAGAACACCTCTCAACGGAGAGTCCGCGCTCCTCCCCTCCATGAATGTATCTGCTTTCTACCCTAGACATTATCCTGGTGCTGCTACGTTGGCACCCCTGTCACCTGCAGAGCCATCTAAACCCATTGGCAGCACACAGAGACCCTGCTGGATTTCCCAGCCCCGAATCCCGCCTTTCCTACTTCACCTTCTTTTCTACCTCACTTAGTGGGTTTCCCATCCCAAAGTGGATTCTCAACCTCCATGGTGTATCAGACTCCTACTCCTTCTCCCAGGTCCAAAAGAGTTTCTTTGGGGAGGAACCCCAGCATCGCAGGCCGTGAGTCAGGGCTCTCCTTCAGCACTGCTGTGACGCGGCATGTAACCCCACCTGCACACTTAGCACCTCCTGTTAGGCGCCTGTCCGCTGGCCTGCCCCTGTCATCGCATGAAGAGCTCCTGGGAAGCCGGGCTTTCTCCCAGTCCCCCTAGGGTCTAGGGCATGCCTCACACTAAGTCAATACCAAATAAACTGTCCACTCTTCAACAAGGTAGGAAACACGATGGGAGAGGTAAAAAGTCCCGAAATGAGCATATCTCTTTGAGAGACCCCTTGCAATATTAGTTTTTAAAATTCTAGTTGTCATTTTTGAGCTATGTTGGAGTTATGTGCGTTTATATGAGGATCTTTTCCTTCGGGGAACTATGTGACCTGTGCAAACAGAGTCCCCACACCCAGGACTGGTTTGCCTCAGAACATCAGGGAGGCGGGAGCTCCAAATCAACCATTCTTTGTGTAGAAAAAGCTCTCCCAACTCACTCTTTTCTTTGGCATGTGCATAGTAATCTTTTACCAAACGTTTAGTCAGTATCGAATTCATTTGCTACTGGAAAATGGTTTTGATGACAGTTGTTGCTAAAATCCTGTCCCTGATCAAAATGATTGAGCTTACTAACTCCAAATTAAGGAGTGTCTGTTTAAGCCGCCGAAGCTACCGTAGAAAATCTAACGTCATCTCTTAGAGGTGACCTTGTGCGTATACTAATGTGATGCCTCTGAGAGTCCACGCTCTCCTTTTTAAGAATCAGGCCACTGATCCTCGGGCCTGAAGGCTCATCTCTTGGGAAATAGGGGTCACGCCAAGGGTTTGGCCCCTGAGTGAGAAGGTCGTCTCTAGCCTAGAAAGGTGAAGGCTCTGATTCTACAGTTCTAAAGGGTAGCCTAACCATCTTATTTTAGTGGCCTTTCTCGCACTTTGTCTAGTTTCATTTTTGTTACATAATCTGCATAAAAATTCCCTCAGTAGTTACAACTGCAATTTCGTTCCTGTCTGACTATGTCGTTCTGTTGTGTTTGAGATCTGAAAACCCATCGCCATTGCCCATCCAGAGAGCATTCAGTAGAGGGGAAAGGATTCCTTTGCACAAAGCAAGCTTGGGCTGAGCCTATTTCCACATGCTATTCATTTGCAGATATTGACTAAGAGCAATGAAGGAATGTATGCTAGAACGTGAAAAACATCTTTTACATTTGGATCCATCTCGTAAGTGACCAACATACTTTTCTTTGAAAAACTACAGCCCATACATTTGTGGCCTAACAAGACATGAGAGGATAATGTTTTTAAATGTCAAAGGTGGTTGGGGAATGGTGAGATGGAATGATAGTGCAGAAAACATTTCGCCAAAACCAATTAAAGTGGAAATTACAATTCATGTATAAAGCCCCTTTGTATGATCAAAGCAGGCATCATCTGTGCTGCTAAGTTCTATGTATAGCATAGTTTTGTTACAGAAAAGTCAGACATGAGATGGACGTAAGAGATTTGCTCACAAATGCGTAATAGCTCTAATGACTAATTTTGGTTTTAGTTAGTGCAGTTTTGTAGGTGGATGTTTGGCCAGTTTGTTAACATGGTGTTTTAAGAATGTCTTCCAGGGCAATTTTAGAAAGAGAGAATTATCTTCTCTTACAGAACAATGAAAAAAAGAATTATCTATTAGGGATGGATGTTTATTACGTAATCTATTGGAGAATAATAGAAGGGAACTAGGTGCCTTATGCCCTGCTCATTCATTATCTGATACCTTTAAAGGCTGAATGGCATTGCCAATTATTCATTGTGGCAAGGACTGACATCAGTTTTTAGCTTACAGATTGTTAGTTTCTCCCATGTTCTCTTTTACATGAAACAGCAACATACTCCATTTTGTTCTGTATTTAAAATTTTTACATTGCAGCTCCCCAACAAATGAATTCCATTTAGGTTTCTTCGGGAAGAGATACAAATGAGTTTTGTGAAAGTGTACTTAAATGCAGCCATCCAGCCATCAACATCAACAGTCAGCTGTGCCCAGTGCCATGCGCCTGATGCCCGTGACTGACAAGGGCCCGCATTCACTGTCCCGGGCTAATGTGAATGATGACGCGCTGGTCACCCCAGGGCGTACTGCTTGTTGCTGCTTAGTTCATGCTTGCACGGGCAGAGCCCCAGGTGGCCTGTCGTTTATTTATATAAGCTAGGTCTGGTAACACCACAAAAGCAGTAACGTTCATTTGTATGAAGGAGTAGTAATAGAATCCAAAAATCAGAAAAATTACTCCAGTAGACAAATTCAGTCCAATAGAAGAAACTAAGTTTCACATGCAGGTCTTAATAATGCAACTGGATTCCGATTGCATTACATTGCTTTTTCTCTTCCAAATAATTGGCAAATGAGGAAAAACAGCTCATCCCCATCCTAACAGAAAGGTCTGAATCTGAAGCCTTACCATCAGTGACTCATTAGGACCTCATTAGGAGCCAGAAAACTTGCCTAAATATAATACAAATCGAATCTTAAATGAGGACATACACATTTGTAAACTAAACTTGAAGTCCCCAAACATCTACAAGTATATTTGTTCTTCATAAGTACAGTCGTAAAGAGAAGCCCACATTCAGTGACAGTCGACCTTGAGCAGTGTTGGAATATAAGGTTTCTAAAGTGAAAATACAGGTCGGGACACAATCTAGTTGGTGCAGACAGTTGCGTTAGACACAAATGGTCAGTGACCCCAGTGCACGGAGGAAATTCTGAAGGTTCAACATCTGTCTGAAAATAATCGAAAGGCCCTGCCCAGCAGCACAAAGGACTTTCAAGAATGGGTGTTCTTGTAAAATTTGGATTTCTTTTCTGAGAGAAGGTAAAAATGATCTGCTTTCCACTTTTCTTCTGATTGGACTGCAATGGCCAAACATATTGATAAGAATAAAAGTTAACGAAAATAATCTAACCCCCTCAGTTCAGAATCCTAGTAAAATTTGTTTTGGAGCCTAGAACTAGAATTGGGCAAAAGTGTAGAGCTCTTTCTCTTATATTAAAAAGCCCACTCAAATGCTCTGTAAGCCCGCTCCAAAGACGAAGTCAGAAACAACAGCTTTGTCTTCTTTCACTGATTACTTCTCTCGTGTTCTGTCTATTGCTAATGACATCCTGACAAGCAGCTCCAAACACACTCAGCCAGTGTCCGTGTGCAGCTTTCTCATGCAAACCACTTGTCACCCAAGCCATTTCTTTGGGATGACTGTTCCTGAAACAACCGAAATCAGAAATCCCTTATTTAGCATGTATTAGAATACTGAATTTAAAATATTACTTACATATTATCATTTCAATGGTTTGGGGAAAGAAAACCACCTATTCCTTAGATTCAAGTTAAAAGAGGGACTATGTATTAACCCTTAGTCCAGGAGAACAGCATACAATATGAGCACCTTTTCCTAAACCATTCCATTTACGTGGACACGAGACCTCAAAATTGCAAACAATAAATACATAAATAAAAGCAATAACTAAAAAATAAAATTCACCATCATCCCTTCCCACCCCCCCAAACCGACTTCCTTCCCAGGCTTCAAATGAAATTTCTGTGAACGACCCCACCCAGTCTCACTCCTCACCTCAGTGTCTAGTTCCAGTGTCCTCTGATCTTCCCTTTCTCTGACCCCCACACCTTTCTGGTGAGTGCCACCCCCCCACGCCACAAGGCCTTTCCCCTTCACTGCTATGGCCACTTTCTGCGCCATCCTTGGGGGAGGTCACAGCCCCTCTGTGACCTAAGCTCTCTCCTCTGTCAAGGGAAGGCACCCACTTAGGTGGTTTATAAGGTTTCTCCTAGCTCGAGGAGCTGGAGTGTATCTTTGAGCTAAGATATACTCGCGAGCTAAGACCTCATGATTCAGCCACTGTGGCTGCACTCCACCAGGTGACTTATCTGTGGACCACACTCCACGTGGCCATCTGTGCCTATGCTCTTCCTCCACCCACCCACCAAAATGCCACCTTCTCCTCCACTCCCACTCCCAGCCATGAAGTCCCTCTGCCCCCAGGTTGTCCAGGATCCTCTCGTCTTTCATTTCCAGACACCTTTTATCTCTAAACCCTGTAACACTTCATGGGAGTCCCTCCCAATGAAACCCACAGCCTGCCTGGTGTCTCATACCCCAAAGCAGACTGTAAGCTTCCTGAAGACTGTCCTGCTCCTCAATGTCCCATCCCCTCCCGAACTGCACCAGCGGTGCCATCAACGGGGAAGCACCGGGGGAGTTGTTGTTGAATTGATTTCAGCTAATTCAGTTTTTAACTGAATCAAGCAAAGGATGTCACAAGCTGGCTTTTATAACTAAAGAAAGCACAGTTGTGCAGCTGCCTCCAGAGTCTCTGGGGGTTAGAGGGAATGAAATGGGGAAAGTCCCCAGAAGCCAGCTGACTGCTGCTCAAACCAGGTGCAGGTTGGGAGAAAATCTATAGTGAATGAAGGAAAATGAAATGCACAGTGGAAAAGAATACCAACATTCTTGCAAAGGAAACTTAAAGTATTATTTTTGCAAAGAATGCAAGGATTATTTCAGTTCCCTTGTTGACTAATTTGTATGTTCTTCCTACAGATACTTTCAGAAAAAGATCTATTGTTTGTTTTTCTCTGTGCTGACACAGTATCCATTGTTTAGAACTGTAATCATAGCACACATAGTTGAAAATGTGGGCTCCGGGACAAGCTGTATTTTCCCCTCTGGTTCTTTAGACAGTGAATACTGTGTTCTTTATCTCTTATCACAGCTCTTTTGTCAAACATTCAATGATTTTTCCCCCAGACAAATTTGTAGTTTGTTATCAACCATAAAAATGTCTATTGCCTCATTTTTAAACATTTAAACTTTCATAAGTGTGTCTCAAGATGAGCATGAATTAAGGTGTTTATTTCATTTTAAATACTTTTTTCATCATAGCATACAAAGCTAGAGTTCTCCAACGTGGATGGCTTATGTGGATCTCTATTTAGACCTGATGAGAGAACACTTTATTTTTGTACTGTTTGTATTTGCAAGGAGGATGGTTAGGCCGACTGGTTCCCGGGTCGGGTGTGTTGGGAGCATTTGTCAAGTGCTGGACAGGTGCAGACATCTGTGACTTCCTGCAGTAGGCAGCCGCCACTCGATTTCCTGCTTAAAAAGATCTGACACACTTCTCCACTCCTCAGGTCTCCATTTTTCCAAATGCTTGATACTTCTTACTATTCTACAACCCATAAACCTGATCCCAAAGTCTGTGAGAGATAAAAGCCTTTTTTTTAACCTAATAAATAGTAACTCTTTGTTGTTCCTGGTTATAAAATGACAATCGATTGCTTGATAACAGACATTTAAAGCCTATAATTCAAATGAATATTTATAAAAATAAATTTCAAGCACACTGGCATGGAACTGCAGGGTAATTTTTAAATATTCATGTTTAAGGTGGTGATGGAGTCTACAAAAATTTTGATGCACCACTTTATATTTTATAAATATCCAATTATAGAAATATGCCTTGTGTGCTAATCATTTCCTAAGTCTTCACTTAGATTGATAGAGTAAAAATGGGTGTCAGTCTTTCAGATGCCCAGAGGAAAAACTTTCATTTTGTTTTAAATTTGTTTTTGAGGGCTGAATTAAACTTAAGACAATGTATGGAGAGTCAAGGTCAGAGTTGGTACTTTCACCACTATTCCATTTGTATTGCTTTAAATTCTCTGATTAAGTGTGGAAAACTATCAACAAGGCGATTGTTCCCAGGGGCTGCCCAGACAGAAATACCGAGACTGACCATTCTTAAGAACCCAGTGTTGTTTATGGAGCAGTGCAGCATGGTGGCCTCCCGAGAACTGGGAGGGAAACACTAAATGAAGACGTGAACACATGGGATTTCTTTCTTTCTTTCTTTCTTTTTATTTTTTATTTTTATTTTTTTTTTGAGACGGAGTCTTGCCTTGTCACCCAGGCTGGAGTGCAGTGGCCGGATCTCAGCTCACTGCAAGCTCCGCCTCCCGGGTTCACGCCATTCTCCTGCCTCAGCCTCCCGAGTAGCTGGGACTACAGGCGCCCGCCACCTCGCCTGGCTAGTTTTTTGTATTTTTTTTTCTTTATTTATTTTTATTAAATAAAACAAAATTTCATTTTGTTATATTGAACTTGACAAATTTTTCTCAGAGATAATTTTTGGTTCAGTATTCAAAGTCAGAAATTATACCAGCCCATCATAGTTTGAAAGTATTCCTAAAAGTATTTCAAATAAAGATGTATTTTAAATGTAGTACACATTTTAAACATATTGGAGAAAACATAGAATCAGAGACTTTTTCAAATCCATGTTGGACTAGGAAACTGTTTATTTTTTTTTTCTTTCTTTCTTTTTTTTTCTGAGATGGAGTCTCACTCTGTCACCCAGGCTGGAGTGCAGTGCCGCAATCTTGGCTCAGTGTAACCTCCACCTCCTGGATTCAAGCGATTCTCCTGCCTCGGCCTCCTGAGTAGCTGGGACTACAGGTGTGGACCACCAAAGGCGGCTAATTTTTGTATTTTTAGTAGAGAAAGGGTTTTGCCATGTTGGCCAGGCTAGTCTCAAACCCCTGACCTCAGGTGAGACTGTTTCTTAATACTAATCAGATTTGACAACAGATGAGGCCGTCTGTGATGGAGGTTCCGCGCCCAATTACACATTCCCCTATAGCTCATAGACTCAGCGCTCCTTTCTATAGAGGAGAGATTCCATAGTCAGAGTTCCTGGAGTTCTGTTTTCACTTTTGGAGTTCCAGAACTTATTTTCAGTTCTTCCTCTTGATGTTTCTCTTTTGTTCTCTCCCCTTCTCTCCCTCCCTCCCTGTCCTTTCTCCTGTCTCCCTGTCACCCTCCTTCCCTCCTTTCATATCTTTCTTTCTTCATCTTGTTATTTCCATCTGTCTGCCTTTCCCAAGGCAGGAAACGCCGGCGCCTCCAGGCTGGTAGTGTCTGGCTCTGGGCTGCACAAGCCACAGGCCACCTGCCATCAAGCACAGAATGGGCTTGACGGGGACTCTGACTGCCAGTCGTTCCTGGGACTAGATGGGGTGCAGCCGGGGTGTCCAAGGTGTTTGTAGTCATAGTGGCATACCTACACTGAACAGGACAGCTTTTTCGTAAGCGGTGGTTGCTTCACTCATCCAAATAGCTTATTTGTGAAGGCATCGATGTGCAAGTATTTTGGAGCAACTAAAATCAGTCCTGGAGATTAGAACATCTCCAGGACTGCTGGGCTGCAGGAATGGGGCTGCCTGTTGAGACTGGAGTGCACTGATTCACTCCCTCCCCCAACACACACACATGCTGTTCTTCCCTCTGCTCTTCTCCCTTCCCACCTCCTTCACTCTCCCCTCCTTCCCCACGCCCCTCCCTTTTGGCCATCAATGCACTTTGCAGGCATCAGACATTTGGGGCTCTTCAAGTGCCTCTCCTCCACATGGGTGTCCACGGGCTTGCTGAATCGTGAGCCTGTCCTCCCTCCTGGGACTGGTCCTCTTCAACTTGAGCCTAGATTTGGAGTTGATTGTAGAAGGAGTTCACTTCCCTTGACCCCTGACTCTCACCATGTTAAAAGGAGGTGATGTTTTCAAAGGTAGCAATTGAAAGAGCCTCTTTATCCCTCCATAACAGAGAGAGCATCAGGGATGCCTTGGCCTCTCAGCCACACATTGATGATTGGCATGTGATTGTTTTCATATTTCATTGTCATGGACTACAAATAATGTTAGCGAATTATTTATTTCGTTTATAATTCCTTAAATCTCCATCCAATCTTGAAGCAATTGCATCCAAACAGAGTGCTGCCAAAGAGAGGTTTAGCCGCAGGTGCCGCCCTAGCCACCCTTCCAAGACTGTCTCCTGATCTGGGTTCTACTTACATCATACATTTGACCGTGAAACCCATAAAGACACGCGTCCAATGGAGAGGAGTGTTGGAGGCCTCTTCCCTTTCCACACGGCCTTAGAGCCCAGTGTTTTCAATGTGATGTGACTCCTTTCTCCAGCCGCGAAATCGTTCCCCCCGCTTCCCAGAAGTCTGCTTGAAGACATTTTGTGATAAGGGAATGCAGGCAGGAAGGGGCCCCACCTCCCCCAGGGCTGCCTGCGCTTCGGTGTCTGAGGAGGTGGCAGTGGAGGCCGTCTGACCCCCTCTGGGCCTCCCTGTGCTGCGTTCCTTGCCCTGCAGGGAAATGGAGATTCTGCACCTAAAGACACAATCACGCTGCTTTCAAAGTTTCAGTTCCACGACCATTCTAAAATGACCGCTGGAGAGCTCTGGCTTCCTCCTGCCTCCCTTCCCGAGCCCCGCGGAGGCCTCCTCCGGGCCCCTGAGTGTCTCCGCTGGCTCCCGAGCATCTCCTCCCAGCTCGGTGAGCTCTCTCACTCATTCCTCCCTGATTCTCGCCTCCATTCTCCTGCTCCCCGGCAGGGCGCAGCTCCCTCCTGCTCTTTCGGAGGGAGCAGGGATCCCAGAGACCCCTCACGAGCTGGGTTCCCGCCCAGACCCCGTCCCTCCAGTCTCTGGCTCGGTTTCCTCCAGCTCATCTCCTGCCCACCTCGAAAGCAACAGGTCCAAGATCCAAATTAGCATTTTCCGCACAGCGTTGCCATGAGAACGCTGGTTCCCTGATCATCTAGAGTTAGGGAAGTAGAACCGTGCCCCGCGCGTGATAAGCACACGGAGACTCTAATCAATGACAGCTACTATGGTTGCTGCTCACCGACAGCGCCCAACAGCTCTGTTTTCACTGCTAATGACACCGTCCCTCCCCTGGTCAACCACGACCCAAATTTTAAAGTGATCTTTCATTCTTTTCGCCAACATTTATCCACTCCAAGACCTCTCCTGTCCTAGGGCTACTGGGAGCTTTACCTGTAGCCTCACCTGGCTGTGCAACATTGGGGAGTTGCTGCTCCGTGCCTTAGAGATGTCAAATGGGAAGAGTGACAGCTACTTCAGCAGGGTTTGAGGCAACTTTAGGCAAAACAGTGTAAATAAATAACATAATCTGCTTGGCACCTAGTGATGGTTCCATAAATGTTACCTATTGTCATCGTGAAAACTGCTGACAGAGTTCTGTGTGAGATTTCAGTGACGGTTTCTTGAAAGAGTCACTTATATTCTGCAATCAAAGAAGGAAGAGAGGCCAAGAAATAAACAGATAAATGTGCACATGATGCAAGACCTGGGGTGAGCAGATGCTCAGAAGATAGAAAGAAAGACTAGAGAGACAGAAAGAAGGAAAGACTAGACAGACAGACAGAAAAATAGATAAACAGGTAGACAGAAAGAAAGACTAGACAGATAGACAAATAGGCAGACAGACAAATAAACGGATAGACAGGTAGATAGACGGATAGACATGTAGACAAACAGAAAGAGCAGGCAGACTAAACAGACAGACTAGATAGATTGATTGATTGATAGATAGATAGAGGCAGACAGCTTGGTAAATGGGCAAATGATAGAAAATATAAACAAATATATGAAGGAGGGAGAAAACCGAAGCAGAAAAAAGAAAGAAGAATTTGTGGTCATTTCACTAAACTTTTAAAAACTTGAACCTAAAATTTTCAAGATAGTTTTTTTCTGCCAGGAAAAAAATACATATATTAATAGAATATATCAATACCTGATTTTTTTCCACAGTAAGAACATTTCCCTTCAAATACAGTTATAACTGGTTCTCCATTAGTACTAATCACAGCTCATCTCTGTGGATATTGTTGGTGCTTTCGGTTGCTCCGGTACACATCTATTTTGAAATCACCTTTAGCTATAAAGGAAGGAAAAAAAATGCCATCTGTAAATGCTTGGTCTAGAGGTGTGTCATAAAAATACAGTCCCATTAACCTACTGTCCTTATGAAACTGGTGGCTATTTTCTTTTTTTGTCCAGGGTCTCACTCTGTTGCCCAGGCTGGAGTGCAGTGGCGTGATCTTGGCTCACTGCAAGCTCTGCCTCCCGGGTTCACACCACTCTCCTGCCTCAGCCTCCCAAGTAGCTGGGACTATGGGCGCCTGCCACCATGCCCGGCTAATTTTTTTTTCGTATTTTTAGTAGAGATGGGGTTTCACCGTGTTAGTCAGGATGGTCTCGATCTCCTGACCTCGTGATCCGCCGGCCTTGGCCTCCCTAAGTGCTGGGATTACAGGCGTGAGCCACCACACCCAGCTGGCTTATGTTAAATGTTCTCCCTTTACCTTCCATTTTAAGGGAATTGACAAGGGAATAATTCAGAGCAAGAGTTATCTTATCTTTCAAAGGAACAGGACTGGCCACATCCCAGTAGAAAGTAGAAAGGATAGCATCCCAGTCCATGTCAGGAGCACAAAACAAAAAGTACAAAATTGTGATGTAAAGCACTTGAAACTTACAAGGCAAGTACATAGGGATATAATGACTTTATCATCACTGATATAAAGAGAGGTTTCTAGATACGTGGTTATCTGTGAGACCCAGGTCCCTGCGAATCTGTGCTGATGTCTTGAGGAAAACTGGAGAGAATGTAAAAACTTTGATTCACTCACAAACTTTCCTTTTTCAAATAGCCATTTCAATCTAGCCTTGGACATGCATTAACCAAATGACTGGAACTAGTTATTCACTAAAATGACCACAGATTTTTAATATAATCTATATTAACTGTTTTGATTATGAAAATTTTACTTCTCTTTTTTTGCTAATGAGTCAAGATAGCTCAGTAAGTTAAAAAATATTCAGAGTTTGATTATATATTTGTCATTTGTTCAAAAAATACCACCAAATACCTAGATTGTAAAATAAACAAGGAACTCATACACCATCTCCATACTGCTTATGCATCAGGCACCTGCTGTCACCACTTTACATGTGTGTATGTGATTTGCAGTTGTGTGAAGTGGATAGTATCATTATCCTCACTTTACAAAGGATGAAGGTAAGGCCCAGAGATGTTAATTTGTCCAGGGTCACACAGTGAGAACTGGTGGATGGGATGGGCACCGAGGTCGTCTGGCGCCAAGAATCTGTGTTCCTAAGTGTTTTGCTACACGTAGGAAGTGTGTTACCTTGCCCATCAGTGAGGTCCCAGCATCTGCTCTAGTGTTTGATAATAATAAGGGCTTAATGGTTGCAAACCCAGAAAATCTGAGACAGGTCTCAGTTAATTTAGGACGTTTCTTCTGCCAAGGTTGAGGACGCGCCCATGACACAGCCTCAGGAAGTCGTGACGACATGTGCCCGAGGCAGTTGGGGCACAGCTTAGTTTTATATATGTTTTAGCGAGACATGAGACATCAGTCAGTACATGTAAGAAGTACATGGGTTTGGTCTGAAAAGGCAGGCCAACTTGAAGCGAAGGCAGGAAAACTCGAAACAGGGAGGGGGTTTGCAGGCCACAGGAGATAAGATGAATGGTTACATTCTTTTGAGTTTCTGATGAACCTCTCCAAAGGAGGCCATCAGATATGCATCCATGTCAGTGAGCAGAGGGGTGACTTTGAATAGGATGGGAGGCAGGTTGGCCCTAAGCAGCTCCCAGCTGGACTTTTCCCTTGAGCTTAGTGATTTGGGGGCCCCAAGATTTATTATCCTTTCACATGATCATGTATGGAATAAATAAACAGATGAACACCCATGATGTCCAATGTACACTCAATGAAGCTCTGAGTACTTAAAGAATAAGAATGATAAAATGTTTCCTGCCCTCAACTAAATTGCAGGCTGATTCTTGCAGCTTGAACTAATTCATAAGAAACTAGCGATTCTAATCCACTTTCACTAGAGGGCCTTCAACTAGGACAGAGGCTTCTCCAGCGTTTGTGTCAGCCCCTGTTCCAAGTGAAAAGCAGTGCCTTGTGTCTATTCGTTCCTTCAAGGCTCATGACAACCCTATAACGCAGGGTCTATTATCATCCCGTCTGCCTGGGGAGGAAACCCAGCCACAGAGCAGGCAAGGACCTAGGTCTTGGTCACACAGGCAGAAAACAGCTGATCCCAGATTCAAACCCAGGCAGTGCGACCCAGGAGGCCTCACCCTTAACCGCCAAGCTTGGCTGCCTCTCAGGCACGTAATACTTTCCTGGAGAAGTAAATGGTGGAGGTGGGGATAGAGAATGGCCAGATTGAAACTCCACTGAGAAGGATGCCTGGGGCAGAGCTGTCTTCCTTTGAACTCCTCCCAAAACTCATTCTTTAACTTTGCCCCAGAGGCAACCACAATCCAGTGTGGTTCTTTTGTTTGTTGTGTGTCTGTGTTTCTGTGTGTATGTACAGATATGCATCTATGTGTCTATATACATAGATAGCTGTAAACACAAATACATGTTTGTGTAAACTGTGAGGCATATATTTGTATTATATGTAATATATATCTCTATCACTGCCTAGAAGAGGGTCTTGGACATTTTAAACATCATTAAATGGCACTATAGTGTATTTATCTTTTTGCAGACTTGCTGAAGAATACAAAACATTTGACCCTAAAAAGTGACTTTGCTCACTTCTTAATTTTAAAATGTGATCACAGATACAGTACTTGGATGGGCAAAAAGTGAAGGAATTTGCTTTGATAAAGACTGGCAACCAGGGGAATCTTTTAGTCCTCTTTATCTGCTGCCAGTCTGAGCCTACAACTATTTTTTATTAAAAATACAGAGAAAAAGGCGGCAACTTTTTTTTCTAATATAGAAAAGGAAATATCCTAGGTCTTTTAGTCCCCTAGGACCAGTGCATCACAAAATCAGGAACTGGGACATTGGCACCTCCTGAGGATGGGACCACCCAATGTGGGCTTACACATATGTGCACACACAGAGCACACTTGTCCCAGTGTCTACAGGATGTTCTACTCCATGATCTAGACCATTTGCGTGACCTCGCGCAAAGGCAACAGTGCTAACCTTGGAGTCTAAACGCCAAGGGTATGAATGTGGGCACGTGTCACATACTTCTCAGTTCAGGCATACTTTCCAAACAACACACAGCCATGAGTGGGAGAGGGGAGAGGATTGAATTTCATGAGCAGCATTCAAGATGTATTGACGGAACTGCGCCGAGAGTCTTTTTTCCAAGGAAGGTCAAATTTTAACCTTTTAACGTTCAAAGTGAAGACACCTGATATGATTGTTGACAAACCAAGGAATGCTAAAAACCCTCAATAGTTGGAGCCTTCTTTTACAATCCTTGTTTTAGATACCTTTTTAAGAGGGTGACCAATTGCCCAGTTTGCTCAGCACTGAGAAGTTTCCCAGGACACAGAACATTCCAGGCTGACGCAGGATGCTTGGTCACCCTACTCCTGCACGTCAGTGTGCTTGGGAAGCGCCCAGCGCTGCCTGCATTCCTGGGCCCCAGGACCCAGCCACTGGGCAGGATCCGCGGAACGTGGGTCCTGCCTCTCAGCGGTTGAGGTCTCTTCACATTTCTCAGCCTCCTATGGCCGGGGTTTCCCGTGCTATGTTCACATTTTTCAAATGTGATATTTATTATTTCTTTTATTATTATTATTTTCTGAGATGGAATCTCACTCTGTCACCTAGGCTGGAGTGCAGTGGTGCAATCTCGTCTTACTGCAACCTCCACCTCCCGGGTTCAAGCGATTCTCCTGCCTCAGCCTCCTGAGTAGCTGGGATTACAGGTGCACACCACCACACCCAGCTAATTTTTGTATTTTTAGTAGAGACGGGGTTTCACCATGTTGGTCAGGCTGGTCTCGAACTCTTGACCTCATGATCCACCCACTTCGGCCTCCCAAAGTGCTGGGATTACAGGCGTGAGCCACCACGCCCAGCCTATTATTTCTTAACTTGTAATGTGTCAAACAAGTGTAAGGAAAGCTAATAAGACAGAAACATAGGAAAAAATATTTTTAAAGCAGTATAACAAGAAGAAAGTGAATACTTAAGCAGAATTGGTGAAAACCTTTAATTTACAGAAAGTGTCACAAACCCACTTCCACTTCATCAGAGTACATATATTATATCAATTCTTTTTTTTTTTTTTTTTTTTTTTTTTTTTTTTTCGCGGTTTTGTAGTGTGGGCCCTAGTCTGAACAAAGCAGAAGGACCTAAGTCAGGCCCCCCGCGGAAAGT